>NC_079457.1:26718321-26885821 GCF_903798145.1 Danio aesculapii
ATATTTTAGAGCAGTAATACTCACAATGCCGTAGAACTGTGGTATTTTTATCCAAGGTTAGCATACTGTCAGAATCTTAAACTGGCCCATGCCTACACTCTGCTCATTTTACACATGCAGTTTAATCGTCTCAAAATATCAGTGTTTTTTAGAATATGGAAATCCGTGATGACAATAGAAAGTTCTGTTCAGATAAATGTATATGGATGATTTAAACGATTTGTGAAATTAATTATACATTCATATTTATATTCTGAAATTCTTCATCCTTCATTTTCTTTTCACCTTTTTCCTTAATAAAACAGGGGTCCCCACAGCAGAATGAACTGCCTGTTCTGTATTTAGTTTATATTTATAATGTCTCTATAAGGACTAAATATTAAATAACTAAATTATTGGCTAAATCACAATTTGATCAAATTTCTTATCAAGAAGACATTCCAGAAATTAAAAATAAAAGAAGGTACATTTATGATATAATTATGATTTAAAACCAAAAATGGTGAGATGCTAGTTACAAATATTAGATGAAATGTCAAATTTATGACGAATATATAATGAAAATTAAAATTATGAATTAAAAGTCATAATGACAAAATTTGGAAACACTTTATCTTGATGGTCCATTTGAGTATTAGTAGACTGTCTGCTTTATATCTGTTGATACTGCTCCTTCAACAGACATTCAACTGACTATAAGAAACGTACAGTAGCAAGTACATGTCAACTTACACTAACCCTAACCCCAACCTATGAGTCTACTTATAATCTAATGAGAATTAGTTGGCATGTAGATGCAATGTAACTTAAATTCAATAACGGGACCATCAAAATAAAGTGTGACCCAAAATTTAGATAAAAGTTGTGAAATTTAGAATTTAGTATGTCGTAAATTGAAGCTTTATCGCCATCTCATAATTTTGGTTTTATATCATAATTATCAAATATTTTTATGTGGCAGAAACAGACTTTATAAATGTACCTTGATTTAACTTATTTCATTTCTTAATGTCTTCTTGATAAGGAAAGTTGTTAAATTGTGAACAGTTAATATTATTTATTTAGTCAATAATTCTGTTAGTTCCTACAGATATTATGGCAAAAAAAATCTAAACTTGATTATAAGTAATATTAATAATAACAATAATAAGATAATGTAGACTTGTCATAGCATTTATATACGCCAAACTCTCTGATGAACTGAAGTGCTTATTTTATCCTAACTAAAAATTCATTCATTTTCCTTCGACTAGTCTATTTCAGAGGTCGCCACAGCGGAATGAACCGCCCACTATTCCAACATATGTTTTGCCAGCTGCAACCCAGTTTTGGGAAACATCCATACACTTCATGAGCCAATTTAGTTTATTCGGTTCACCTATACCGCATGTCTTTGGACTGTGGGGGAAACCGGAGCACCTGGAGGAAACATGAACACAGGGAGGACATGCAAACTCCACACAGAAACGCCAACTGACCCAGCCGTGACTTCAACTAATGACCGTATTGCTGTGAGGCGACAGTGATAACGACTGAGCCACTGTTTTGCCCCGGCTTTATTAACCTACCTTAATTTTCTTAATTATTTCTTGCTAAGAAAATGTATCAAATTGTGAAAAGTGGTTATTATTATTACTTTAGTCAATAATTTAGTGGCAAAATATTATTAAAAATCTAAGTAATAGTAAAAATAACTTAAACTTGTCATAGCATTTATAAACTGCAACTCTGATGATTTTGAAGAGCTTCTTTAATCCTTAATGTAAAGGTAAATTAATGAGATAAGTTAAATTTACAAAGCAAATGTGACTATATTCATAACTAAGACTTTAGAGACAAAGAATTGCCTATACTGTATGTTTTGGGGAAATTATTGATATTAGCACAGCTGGTTGTGACATGTCGTAATATCACAGCTTTCCCATATCTTAAGGATCGTGGCAAAGTCCTTAATTAACTCATGCGGGAAGTGACAGAGGAACAGCCCCCTGTGCGCATTATTGGTTTTCCTTGCAATAGAGGAGTAAAGAGCCTGTCAGAGGAGCAGGAGATGCGCCTGAGTGAAATAGCGCCGTTAATTACTAATTAACTTCAAGCTAATGACAATGTCACTGTGTCGTCGTCTCAGCAAATGTCCTCTCCTTATAAAGCCCCCCCATTCAGACCTGATCTGCATGCTAATTAACCTAACACATGCACTATTTAGCCTCCACAATGAAAAAAATATTTATTTTATAGATATGTAGAAGACTGCGTCTTAATTTTGGTGGGTATACAACAACCTTAAAGGAATAATTTTTTTAATTTTCTTTATGTTAGCACAACACTATTTATTTTGAGATTATTAGTTTTTTTATTTCTTTAAATTGAGCTGAAACAAAACTTACACTTACTCTGGCCACATTATTAGGCACATCATGCTAATACCGAGTTGATACCTGTCAACATTGGGATGTGAAACTAAGGAATATGCCCACCATAATACCTTTACGAGATGATAGCGGGATAAAACTGTAAAATATGGAAGAAACCTGTCAAAAGCGAGAGGGTTTGACAGGTATGGGTTGGACCCCCGGTTTTGCCCTCAGAACTTTCCTAATCCTTCATGGCATAGATTCAATAAGACACTGGAAATATTCCTCAGAGATTTTGGTCCATATTGACATGATAGCATCACGCAGCTGCTGCAGATTTGTCAGCTGCACATCCATGATGCGAATCTCCCGTTCCACTACATCCCAAAGGTGCTCTATTGGATTGAGATCTGGTGACTGTGGAGGCCATTTGAGTACAGTAAACTCATTATCATGTTCAAGAAACCAGTCTGAGATGATTCATGCTTTATGACATGGTGCATTATCCTGCTGGAAGTAGCGATCAGAAGATACGCTGAGGTCTTAAAGGGATGGGCATGGTCAGCAACATTACTCAGGTAGGCTGTGGTGTTGACACGATGCTCAATTGGTACTAATTGGCCTAATGTGTGCTAAAAAATATCCCCCACACCATTACACTACCATCAGCCTGAAACGTTGATACAAGGTAGGATGGATCCATGCTTTCATGTTGTTGATGCTAAATTCTGACCATCTGACTGTAGCAGCAGAAATCGAGACTCATCAGACCAGGCAACGTTTTTTCCAATCTTCTATCGTCCAATTTTGGTGAGCCTGTGTGAATTATAGCCTCAGTTTCCTGTTCTTAGCTGACAGGAGTGGCGTCCGGTGTGGTTTTCTGCTCCTGTAGCCCATCCACCTCAAGGTTGGATAGTGTTGTGTGTTCAGAGATGCTCTACTGCATTCCTTGGTTGTAACGAGTGGTTATTTGAGTTGCCTTTCCATCAGCTGGAACCAGTCTGGTCATTCTCCTCTGACCTCTGGCATCAACAAGGCATTTGCGCACACAGAACTGCCGCTCACTGGATATTTTCTCTTTGTATGGCCATTCTCTGTAAACCCTAGAGATGGTCTTCTGTGAAAATCCCAGAAGATCAGGAGTTTCTGAAATACTAAGACCAGCCCGTCTGGCACCAACAACCATGCCACCTTTCTTCCCCATTCTGATGCTTGGTTTGAACTGCAGCAGTTTCTGCCATGTGATTGGCTGATTAAAAATTTGTGTTAATGAGCAGTTGGACAGGTGTAACTAATAAAGTGGCCGGTGAGTGTAATTCCTTCATGTTGTCCCAACACAAATCGATTTTGTGTGTGTGGAACCCAACATTTTGTAATGTGTATGCTCGAATTAACTAACCGTTTACATAGTAAAAAAATACTCTGGAACTAGACACCAGTTTTCATCATTCTTCAAAATATCTTCTTTTGTGTTCAACTGAATAAAAAACTCAAACTGGGGAACAAGTTGAGACACTATCCCTTTAACATTAGAGAACAAATTCAAACAACATTTTGCGGCTGCTTGGAAATGTAGTTGAAAGAAGAAAAGAGGAATGAAACACAATGATATTCAATGACCAGAAGAAAGCTCGGAGCTTCGTCTCGCTCTCGTTTTCTCTTCCGTTAAAGGCTGAGCCCTGTGGCTATAAACTCTCCCTCCATGAACTAAATTACCGCTCACTTTGTTTCGCGTTCCCTGTGGAGCGACTCTGGTGTTGCTGATCGCCAATCATTTCCTCCCGCTCACATCTCACACAAGCACACGCGCGCCTGTCCAGATATGTTGATTTCTGTCAATTAACTCAGTCAGCTGTTGGCCTCCTGGTAAGCATATGGCCGCTGTTTCACACACGGTCCTGTAGCTCTGAGCGCTGAGGGACACTATTTTAATGGAGCCCTTTGGGAAAAGACCCACACCTGCGCTCATGCCATGATAACGATGGGTCAGCGCAGCACCCAGATACACTCACTGGCCAGTTTATTAGGTACAGATGTTCAACTGCTCGTTAACATATTTAATCAGCCAATCACAATTGCTGTAGCTCATTGATTTTAGACATGTATGTACACGTGGTCAAGATGATCTGCTAAAGGTTAAACCGAGCATCAGAGTCAGCAAGAAAGGTGATAAAAGTGTTGCCAACTTAGCATTTCAGATACTGACCCAGCCGAGGCTCAAACCAGCGACCTTCTTGCTGTGAGGCGACAGCACTACATACTGCGCCACCACCAAAATATATCTAACCACTAAATGATTGCCTGTTGCTAATCACTGTGGTGTGGTGACAGATTTCTGGAGGCAGGGCAGAAATAAGACACCACCTGAAGTGCACAGTGCACACGGTGCCTCAGTGGTCGCCTCACAGCAAGAAGGTCGCTGATTCGAGTCCTGGCTGGGTCAGTTGGCTTTTCTGTGAGGAGTTTGCATGTTCTCCCCATGTTGGTGTGGGTTTCCTCCGGGTGCTCTGGTTTCCCCCACAGTCCAAAGACATGTGGTATATAGGTGAATTGAATTTCTGAAGTTTTTACATCCACCCTTTACAAGTGTACCTGACACCTTTTGGGCCCATTTGTACCAATTAGTAACTACTTGAGTACTGTTGCTGGCCATGTCTATCCCTTTATGACCACGGTGAACCCATCTTGTCATGGCTACTTACAGCGGGCTAACTTGTTATTGCCACAAAGCTCAATTAATCAAATCTGCAACAATTGGATGATGTTATTATGTCATAATGAGGAATGTTACCAGCTTCTTGCTGAATCAATGACATAAACAAATCAGGCAGTTCTGAAAGCAAAGGGAGGTAATGCAGTGTAATCTGTAGATATGCTAGCAGCATTGTGAGCACACAACAAAGGAATAAACCTAAGCTGCTTCTTTTCTGTGGGACAGGTAAGGTAATTTATTATTGTATTGACTGCTCTTTAAAATTTGATAGTATCCATTTAATTTACATAAATCAGAGATGATCACACTGATTCACTTGAATAGCTGTAAGTGCAGGCAAACAAAATTTGCTATAGATTAAAAAGCTAATCCTTCAACTTCCACAATTTCTTTGGTTGTGTTTCTGACACCACTCTAATGCTCAAATTTTGAGTTTTTTGTTTGTTTGTTTTTAACGATAACCTATGAATATCAGATTACAATGGCAGTTAAAGGATTACAGTAAAATATAGTGGTACATAGCTATATTGTGTTAAATATAAGGCTTATAATAGCTTTGTATGAGAAAGAGACCAAAACTAAAATCTGTTTGCTGATTGTTTTTCCTAAAGTGAGATTATTTGCTATTAGGGGTGTGACGAGACACGAGATTGGGTTCACGAGAACAAGACAAGATGAGATTTTTACAGTATTTTTAAGAAATCTTCGATGATGGAATACATGAATGGAAAATATTTTATTCAACTGAAAAAAAAAATCACAAATTGCAAAACTATTTAGGTGCTTTTTTGAAATCAACGTGTAATGAATATAATTTTACTTTTATTTTAATGAATTCTATGCAGTAAAGGACATGCTAACACTGCTAAATATTTGCTGATATATGAATAGAAAATTGATTTTTAATTAAATAAACAAAAAAAGAAAAATCACAAAATGCAAAACAATATAGGTGCTTTTTTAAATCAACTTGTAATAAATGTTATTTTACATGAATTATGCCATAAAGGACATGCGAACACTGCTAAATATTTAGCTAGAATACTGACTGGCTTCTCCCCTGTACAGTTTGACATGAGAAATCAAACTCATTCCCACAAATTGAACTTTTTTAAAAAATTATTTATGTAATCATGTAATTTTTGTTTTTAATTTTTCAACAGTTTCACCTTCATTCAGAAATAGCTTCCGTTTTTTTATCCAGACAGCATAACTGTGTGTTCGTTGATGATGATAGTGACTACGACTGGTGTGTGTCGTCCAGGAGTTTACTGTGTGTGTGCGCGCACTCGGAGGAGATGTGTGTGTCTGTGGTCCTTTACTGACTCGATGAGTGCAGAGAAGTGTCAAACAGCTGTGTGTATGGCTTATCTAGTCGCAAAAAGCAGCTAAAAGTCTTTAGTTTGATTACGTTGTTTACATGCCTGAACCACACTTCAATAATGTTACTGAAATAGGAATACTCCAGATGTCTTAATTCCATTTTTGTTAACGAAGATTATGACTTTAAGCATATCTAAAGTGCTATTCCATCGTATGTTATGAGCCGTGGTTAATGTGTATGGCTGCAGTTGTAGCAGCCTCTGCTTTTGGACGCGGCAACCTTTGAACTCCAGAGAAGAAAAAAAAGTAAAAAAGAGTGAAGCGCAACTCTGAGGCCAGCCTGGGTTCTCAGCTGTGTACAAGGACTAGATGTTCGGTACAAATCAAATCCTGCCTCCAGTCTTTTTTTTTTTTTTTTTTATATTTTTTATGGGTTTTTCACCTTTATTATGACAGGACAGTAGAAATTTCAGACAGGAAAGCATTGGGAGCAGAGAGAGGGGAAGGATCGGCAATGACCTCAAGACGGGAATCGAACTCGGGTCGCCGTGAGCACGTCAGCGCTACATGTCAGCGCACAATACCACTAGGCTACTGGCGCCGACCTGCCTCCAGTCTTTAATGCTAAATTCACCATCATGCTCCATCATAACATGACAACTCACGAGACAATGTAGCCCGAGATCTCGTCACATCCCTATTTGCTATGTCTGGGATCCTTGAATCACTAAAAACAACCAAATCAGTTATATTAACAAGTCACTCAATCACTTGAATTTTTGTAATTCAAGAGATTCATTAAAAACATTTAACCTTTTTCTTCACCAAATTACGATACTAACTTCTCTCGTGAATTGTTATGACTGGAATATATTGCACAGACACTTATAGACCAGCTGTTATGATATTGTTATGCTGCTTGTTTTCATGGAAAAGAGCTGCCAGCTGAAAATTGTTTACTGAGAAGAAAATAATTAAGATTTGAGTCAAACTACGGTTGAATAAATTATTTTTTTTAAATGTCATTTAATTTGAATTTTGCTTCATCAGTGTTTTTTCAGATTGTATTTTCATCCTTTTAATGTGCTGATATACTAACGGCAGAGAGAATAATCGATTTTTTCCAGCCCTTTCTTCTCCTAACAGTTCTCTTACCTCATTTCTTCAATAAACACACACAAACTGCTACAAATGCCAAATATACAGTATGCCTACATCACAATATGATGCATTGCTCTGGCAGGGACTCGTCGTATGTTGGCCTCTTCAGAAAATAACTCCAACCCCCTCCGTCTTCCCACCCTGACAGAAGCTCTCAAATGATCACACACAACGTGTTTAATACTCACTTAGCTCTCGCTGTGCTCATCGATGACTGTTTTATAATTGCAGGAGTGATATAGCGCTATATGTCCTTAAGACCTGGACAAGAAGGCTTCTTCCTAACAAAGGATCTTTATTAGCTCAGAGCTTTGGTGAAGTGCTTCAGTCCTCCAGCAGCCTCCTCCTCTTTGTTGATTATCAGCTTATCGCGCAAAAGAAATGTTTAATTCTCTTGTTTGAAACTGAGCGGCCTCTGGAAGTCATTAGCTTAAAGTGTGCCATCGCTTATCAGCAAAGCTTAGCAGCACTTCACTGTAAAACAGCTGAGACTGGTGGACTTAAGACAAGAATGAAACTTGTCGTCATGTTGTTCCAAGCCAATTTTCTTTCTTCAGTGAAACACAATAGAGAAATTTCAGAAAAATGTTCATGCAGCCGTTTTCCATCCAATAAAAGATTACTGTAACCAGGGGCGTAGCGGACATTTTAAAAGTGTGGGGGATGGCTGTATGAGATCATACGTTCATATAATTATTAATCACCTGTTTCTAAATGGTCTGTCTCTAAAAGTGAGGGGGACGGATCCCCTCCGTCCTCCCCGGTTGCTATATGCCCCTGACTGTAACCAAGCCCCGTTGAGTTCCAAAAAAGTCAAGAAACAATTTAAATGCTGTATTTCAAAGTCATCTAAAATCAACAAATATCAATGCAACAATCGACAATTTCTGATTAAATTTAGTATACACTGAAAAAATGAGTTCTGCAAAACTGTTGCAAATAATTTGTGTTGAATTTAAACAAATTAAATGTAGTAATGTTCAACTTAATTTGTTTGTTTAAATCCAATCCAAATTATTTGTTTACAACCACTTAACTTAAAAAAAAAGTAAATCCAAGGAATCATCTTTGAAGAATTGTTTTTCAGTGTAGTTCATAGGCATGAAATTCTAACAACTGCTGATTGCTTCAATCACACACAGTAATACCGGTTGATCAGGAGTACTTCCGAATCCACAAAGCTCATATATAGCACATAGCATACTCACGCCTGGTCCCGGTGTACTGTTATTATGAAAGCTTATTATGATTATTTAAAATGATCCTTCTTTCCAAGCCACAGGGTTTTACTTAAGCAGCTATCTTTCATTATCTTGACTAAGCTGAAATAAATATTGTATTCTTAATCTACAGTGCTCAGCATATATGAGTACACCCCATTTTGAACATGAATATTTTCAACCATTTCTCAGTGAATAAAGGTATTTTGGTGCATTTAAACAAAACATTTTATTTTTTAAACAGATTTATTAAACATATATATTTATTAAAATAATATTTTAGTCACCAAACATCTTTAGAAGATTTTTCCAACACATTTCTAAACATAATAGTTTTAATAACTCATTCCTCATAACTGATTTATTATATCTTTGCCATGATGACAGTAAACAATGTTTTACTAGATATTTTTCAAGACACTTCTATACAGCTTAAAGTGACATTTAGCAGCTTAACTAGGTTAATTAGGTTAACTGGGCAGGTTAGTTTTATTAGGCAAGTTATTGTATAATGATGGTTTGTTTTGTAGACTATCGAAAAAAAAAATAGACTAAAGGGGCGAATAATTTTGACCTTAAAATGGTTCATTAAAAATTAAAAGCTGCTTTTATTCTTGCCAAAATTAAACAAATAAGACTTTCTCAAGAAGAAAAAATATCATCAGACATACTGTGAAAATTTCCTTGCTCTGTTAACACCATTTGGGAAATATTTAAAAGAGAAAAAAAATTCAAACGGGGGCTAATAATTCTGACTTCAACTGTATAAGTACAGCCCTCATAAATCTCTCTTTTAAATTCATATTTTAATTGGAAGCTATACAATATTATATGTGTGCTTATATGTTAGATTAGTCAGTACTGAAGCCAAATCTGGAGTTTATCTAACAAAATAACGATAAGGGTCCAAAAACGAGTACACCCAAATTTATCTTACAGAAAAATATTAAATACAAATAAAAAAAAGGAAAAATCAAGAGAAGCAAAAAATGTTTACACTTTGTTGAAATTTTGTAGGTTGTAACTTTTTTTTTGCAATATTTTGCTTGAATTTAATTGCTTTATCTTTTCATTTCTAAATATGTTTGCTGACTAATTAAATATTATTTTAATAAATAAATCTGTTTAATGAATCTGTTTTGTTTAAATGCACCAAAATACATTGCCTATATTCACTGAGAAATGGATACAAATAATCATTATCAAAATGGGGTGAACTCATATGCTGAGCACTGTATCAAGTCTATTAAGTTAGTACAACTACCAATATTGAATTTACTAAATGTATCAGAGTTGCTTTTACTGTTAAATGTTTTACCAATTTTCATGAGTTGTTAAAGGGATAATAAACATCCAAAATGAAAATTTGCTGTTAATTTATTCACCCACAGGCTAATCAAGATGTAGGTGTCTTTCTTCTTCAGCATGACATTAAAGAAGATTTTTAGCTGAAACTGCAGCCCAATCTCACAAGGAAACATAATTATTGTATTGTACAAATTACTACAATTTTATTCATATGAAAACGTAAAATTTTTAAAGGAGACGTGCCCCCAAATCCCACCCCTAAACCCAACTGCCATCAGGGGATGAACAAATCATACTAAAATGTACAAATGAGATCATACAAATTCATATGAATTAGCCACTAAATAAAATAAGTCACAAATTGCCGCAAGATTGCATTGGAAACAGGTTTAGGTGATTCAAAAAATGAAAGCAAACAATACTGGCACTTTGAGAGTCAAAACATCATATACAGGCGAGAAACGAAACAATTCATTAAACTGTCACTGCAAAATTAGCAGTGCTATTTCAACTCCATCAGAGTTCAAATCTACTCCAAATGAGTGAACACAATGTCCCAATATTTTCAGAGTTAATTTAACACTCTTACAAGAGTTACTTGTACAACACTATAAATGAGTTATATTTACACTGTATCGAGTTAAAGAATAAACTCTAGTCTACACTACTGGGAGTTGACTGTTCCCTGACTCTAGTGTAAAGAGTGAAAATTCAACACTTTAACAAAGAGAGTTTAACTCTAGTCTACCTAAACATTACAATACTCCCGATAAATTAAAATATGGTTAAAATAACTTACAAAGGACAACTTCTATGGGAATGACCAAAATAAAACAAATCACAATTATGTTATTAATAATTTCTATTGACAAAAACATGCTAACACTGGACAGCCAGAACTACAAATTGACACTTTTTACAAGTTAACACTTTTTAAGACTTAAGAAAAGGCATGACTTATGTTCCATTAAGAATTTCAGTCAAGTGAATGTTGGAATTAACACCATCAAGTGTTGGTTACCTGCAACTCCTTGATGTTTACACTGAATCAAATCAGCTTTAATTGTGTTAATTCATCAAAATCTAACTCTAAATGTGTATTAAACACTTTAAATGCTTTAACACCGAGAATTTAACACTGATGAATTTGCTGTGTAACCTCTTATTAAGATGTAAATGAGCTAAAGGAAAGTAAGTGATTGACAGGTGTCCTGACTTGAACATTATTCACATTATTGTTATTACCTGTCATTCACCACCTTGGCTCATAAAGATCAGTAAATATGGGCAAAATTTGGAAGTGAACTATCTCTCATTACAAACAAGTGTTGTGCTTACATGTTTTCAGGTAGCAGTTTTGTATTCAAAACAGCCTATTTACACTTTATATCCTAAACAGAAGTGCAGGTCTGAATCTCTCTCTCTCTCTCTCTCTTTCTCTTTGCTTCTGCTGATGGTCTGTGTGTCTGCTCCCCCTCCACCAGCTCTCTGTCTTTCACTAAAGTTTGGCTGTCAATCAGAACTGCCCTCGGGCTATGTGCACTGATTAAAAACCCCCAGAGACCAGGAGACCTAAATTAGATTTCAATAAGGCCATTGAATATTCATAACAGGAAAACATCTAAAGGTAAATGCTTTTTGATCTCGGCTTACAAATACCACTTGTGTGCATTCCCAGGTCCTTTCGCTCCGGCTCCAAGTGTCGCTGTGCCGAGTCGAGGCGGTCCGGCAGCGGCAGCGGTTCGGCACGCTCCTTCGGGGTATGCAGATGAATACTGATGACAGCCTCCATAAAAGAGGCCGGCCATTAATTATGTTTATACTAAAGGGACTCAATAGAAAGGGCACCCACACTAAGCATTCATTAATTAGTAGAGCGGGAGAAGTTGACTGGGTGAAAAAGAGGGAGAAGGAACTGACTCGCACACATACGGAGGACTCATAAAAGCAGTGATACTATTATTGAAGAAGTTTAAAGGGTGAACGCGAGCTCCCGTCGGACCATAAACCATTCTCCAGACAGCTTATTTATGTCATTTTCTACAACTTCTGCTTTTACGTCTTTAATGAAAATGCCAGCAGAATGTGTGGCGCGAGGAGCTAATATCCATGTTTCTAATGATGTTGTATAGCCATAAACCTAAAGGCTAATTAGAGTTCTTTATTTGTAATATGTGCTCTTGTATCTCCATGCTTTTAATGAATTTAATCTAAATAATTCTATGGGTGAAACTTGGGTCAAGGACTTCAGATTTGTCACTGCTTCGACTGCAGCAGTACCTCACACTCTTAAAACAGATGGTGAAATGGAAGTAAAGCAGTTTATCAAGTTTTTTTTTTACATAAGATGCAATTTTGATTTCAACTTTTGCCCCAAAGAACCTTACGGTGAAAAGTATTTATTGGAACAAATGTGAAAAATATGACACAGTTTTCCAAAAGAACCTAGAGGTTAAATATTCCGTGTTTACACTGCCCTTCAATTCTCATAAATTAAATTTCATAGAAATTGGTCATGATGCAGAAGGCAAAATAAGAGCCTCTACTGTACTGCACGACTTAAAAAGGAAATCTGGAATATTCTGAATCCACATTTTCTCCATTAAACCATGTAGGTTCTCATTCATACTTAAATATCCTCATACGGTAATGCTTCCAAGTGACTTTCCTTGCCATTATTCATTCATTTCCTTCGGCTTAGTTACTTATTTTCCTTGTTAAGAATGCTTGGATCAAGCTATAGTCTCCAACTCTACACTGTAAAAAAAGGAATTTTTATGTTGGGGGCGGGGGGGGGGGGGGGGGGGGGGGGGGGGGGTTCGGCTGCTGGGGTGCCGGAAAAAGAACTTAAAATAACAGCCATTAAATTACAGAAATTTACCAGAAATATAAATGTAAGAAATTTCTGTAATTTAATGTCCAAAATTTTACAGTAAATTTCTGTAATATAAGAGCTGTTATTTTACCCCATAAAAATCCAGATTTTTTTTTAAACAGTGTATGTGTCAAAATATGGGTGCAATAAACCTACCTACATCTGTTGTCATGCTTTTTAGCACTGGCTTATCATGACAGGACCAAAAATATCATATTTAGGTTGCATGACATTGGTGAATATAAAAGCTGTCATTTTGTAATAATTTGTAATCAACCTTACAAAAGTTTGCATATATGCATAAAATATAGTCAATTTATTATAACAAGTTAATTTGTTAAACATTATAACTTGTGTTAAATGTGTATACATACGAACAGTAGTAAACTCATAGCATCAGTAGCAATTCATAGCATCCATTCAATAGCCAATTTATTATGACACAGGTGTCAATGTCACCAATCCAAATTCAATGTTGCAAAATTTTTCAACAGAAACAATTCTGTGTTCCAGTGAACTCGGAATTTGGAGTTTTACTACTTCCTATTGGAAATAATGTTCAGAGTGCCTCTAGAAGTTGAACATCCAACTTGTGAACTTGTTTATCCTCCTTACACTGGCTACCTGTTAAGTTTCGTATTGAATTTAAAATATTGCTTCTTACCTATAAAGCTCTAAATAATCTAGCTCCTGTTTATCTAACCAACCTTCTGTCTCGCTACAATCCAACTCGCTCTTTAAGATCTCAAAACTCAGGGCTTCTGGTTGTACCTAGAATAGCAAAGTCGAGTAAAGGAGGTTGAGCCTTCTCATTTATAGTTCCTAAACTCTGGAATATCTTTCCTGATCCCACCTACGACTTCGTCTGGAATGCATAAGTAGACAGGTCTGGAAAACAACCCAGAAACAACTAGCATGCTACATCTGAAAAAGCAAGCTTTTGTTTGGACCGTGGGGCATATTTAGATGACAGAGCAAACCTATGTGCCATTTTAAGGGATTTTCCCAACAATTTGTTTAGGTTATGCCAAAGCTATATCACGCTTATTCGTAACTTTGTGATTTAATGGCTAATTCTTATAAATTCGTACAATCTCATTCATACAATTTAGTATAATTTGCTCATCCCCCAAAGATGGTTGGGTTTAGGGGTGGGGTTGGATGCCACACCTCTTTTTTAAAATCATACATTTTATATGACTAAATTCATACAAATTAGCCACTACACTGACAAACGTTAAACAGTTACGTTTCCTCGTGAGAACAGGCTGGTTCTGCCATTCAGTTTTGTTCTGTGTGCCATTTAAATAAAGTCCTCATTAAAGTCCACATTATTCAAGAATCAATATAATCTTGAAAACGGTAATGTGACTGTTTTCAGATATATTTTTTCCCACTTGTTTTATAAGATTCTCTTGAAATACAATATGTGTACACTGATGCAGCTTGTAACGGCATGAAGATGCTGTATCAGATTACTTTATATGTTATAATAGACTGTTAAGATGAGTTACAGTCAGTATGTGGGCTCGGTAATGTAGTGTTTAAATGCATACAGAACAGCAGTGGCACTGACAGACAGAAAAAACTTCATCACACACTCAATAACTATAAAGCACACAAGTCTAGTCACTAATACTCATACTGGAAGTAAGCTCCCCGTGACTTCTTGGGGGAAAAAAGCCCTTTTTAAAAGTTTGGGCTCAGTGAGTTACTCATTAAATGAATGTATTGTTAATAATAATTATGAATGTTTCCTGAGCAGCAGATTGGCATATTATGATGATTTTTGAATCATTGTGTGGAGACTGGAATAATGATCCTGAAATTTCAGCTCTTTCATCACTGGAGAAAATTACATTTAAAATATATTCAAATATAAAAAAATAATATTCAATAATATTGGTGAGTAAATTTTAATTTCTGAAGTTAATAAATCTTTATGTATTTTTTCCAAGAGTGAAATCGAGTTTCAATAGGAATCCATGTGACAGAATTTTAAGTGAGGGCAAAAGATGGGCTTCATACACAATTGACAGCAATCAACTTTTTTTTTTGCCTGCAATATTTTGCTAATGTTTAGCAGAAGAAAGAAAATCATAAAGGTTTTGAACAAGTAAAGGGGAGTAAATGATGACAGAACACATTTTGTTATACATTTAGTCCCAAACGTTATTAGAACCCAAAAAATAACATTAATACATCGTCTAAAAAGCTGGACGCTTTGATTATAATTGTGTGAGTAAAGGATATAGTACCCAGGAAGTTGTTATCACAGATTAAAGCCAGACAGGTTTATCGGCAGCTCGACATGAAGTGGAGAGCTGTTGTATAAGTGTAATGTGAATAGGATGCTGACAACGGAGTGCAGATCCAAATGCAGGATTTATTATGGGAGTGGTCAGGCAAGCTATGGTCAACACAGGAACAAATGGAAGTATACATGAAATCCAGAGTCATGGTCAGAAATGGTCAAAAGGCAGTCAGCAGACAGGAATTAACAAACAAACAAAGCAATGGTCAAAACACAGCAAGGCAAGACAAGGCAGGGCAAGGGAAACAAAACTGCAAAACAAGATTCAGCACTGCTGTGTGTGTGTGTGTGTGTGTGTGTGTGTGTGTGTGTGTGTGTGTGTGTGTGTGTGTGTGCACTGTATAAATAGTCCTTGTAATGAGCAGCTCCCAGTCATGGGTGTGTGTAATCTAATGAATGAGGAACAGGTGCGTGTGAGTGGTGCATGACTGGAATTTGTAGTCTATATACCGGCGGATTTGTAGTCCTTTAGCGATCTGAGTGTTTATCAGCGATCTGCCAGGATTAGATCGCTGGTGATTGTGACAATAAGACTGAAGAGCTTTATTCTGCTCAAACAACCACCTAGAGGTTTCACCCCTTTATTCCCACAAAACAAAAAATTAAGAGTTTATTAATTTTTTAATTAACGGAAAAGCTAACAGAAATGAAAATGATGCAATGGAGCTGATGGAGCACACACTAACCTATGCATTATTCAGTCACAAGATGCCGTCGCGGAGGGCTTTTAAAAAAACACACACACACTGGACAAATATAAATGTTTGTAGTGCACGTCTTGAGTTTGAAAAGCTGTTCATAAAGTAAGAGTTAGAATGTGCAAATAATGAGGAAGGAATTAGTAATACTAGGTCTACACTAGTCCGGATAAATCTGAATACAGTAGGTGCATCCCAAATCGCATACCTATGCACTATTCTACGCCATTTTGTAGTAAAAATAGTGTAAGTAGTGCGCTCACACTGAAAATTACAAAAATAATCAGTGCACTTATTCAACCGGGAAAATGAAGTGTGTAATGATGGACACTTCACGCACTCATTGACCGTAGTGGAAGGGGCGAAGCTATCGGTCACACACGCTGGATAACTTTAATTATTTTGGATTGTGAAAGCAGTTATACTCATGGCAGGTATTATTTGGTACTTTGGTCATTTATTTCATTAACTTGGCAACTGACAAATGTCATCAGGGAAACGCTTTGAATTTCCGCCTAGTAAAAAAACATTAGTGTTCCATTTGGGACGACACTACATTCATATATTATGTTGTTGAGTGTGTAAGTGCATAAGTACATAGTGCATGAGTGCATAGTGTGCCATTTGAGACGCAGCTAGTGTTTTAGTCTAAAAAAACTTAGCATCCACACTATCGTTTTCAATCATTTCTCAAAAAGTGGCCATCCACACTGAAATGACTGAAACAGCTTTGATCCCTGTATTGTGCATGCTTTAAGGCGTAAGATGCATTTAACTTGCTTATTACTTACTTCACGGCTCTTTAAAAGGTTGCTGCACTACTTCAAGGGAAAAGCATAGAGTTTTATAAATGCTTTATAAATGATCCAACAGTGAGTTGGAGTTGTTGCTGAGCGTAACATAAGAGTAAGATATATACTAGCAAAGATAAGCAAGAATAGACTGAGAGACATACCAAAACAACAACTCTGAGTATATATTACATGTCCTTTGAAGAAAATCAATCTGGAGCATGCATGAGCTCACAGTAATGTTTAACAATGCTGTCAAAATGGAGAGCATCTAAAACAACTGCTGTACAATAGCTACTTTCTATCCACCTATTTTTATGGATAAGCACATAAAAAACGGCTGATAGAAACGCCAAGATGCACATACATTTTGAAAGAATTTATGTGCACACCTGAGTAGGACAAACTTTTTATTCGATAAGAAAAGATGCAAATATGGAAACACTTTTACCGAACAAATTCCAGAATGCGCATTAAAAAAGTCATGTGAATTTGTTATAAGAGATCATGTGATGATAAAAATGTGTGAATGGATAAACTAGCAGGCTGAACACATTGTAAAACATCTGAAATGTTGTTTTGGTCATTCTAAAACGCCCTAACCATTTCAGTATTAGTGTTATTAATTACCTCCAGAATCAAGAGCATCTGCTCTGTGTCTCACACCTTCAAACAGGATTGCCTTCTGAGGCACAAGACATTTATTAAATGAAGAAAAGATTCACGCAGCTTCTCCTACCACAGCAAATTCCGTTTTTACTGTTAATATTTGGCACCAGTTAATCAGGAAGTGACTTTTATGCAATAATCCAATTTAGCCCATAAAGTTCATTCACATTTTTGGATGGAAACATAGCTAATGTCATCCAATATTTTAGCTGAATTGGTCACATAACCAAAAATGAATGATCTAAAGCATGTAGGGAGTGTCTAAATCCTCTTTTGCCATTTTAAGGATGGGCAAAACAGTCTGCGCATCCAGTGCATAGTATAAAATGGTTGTGCTTTTTCTCCTAAAGAGTTATGGGTATATAAGGGCACAAAAATGGATGTACATCTTTTTTTTTTAAACATGATGCAGAATGCGAAAATGATTCCTGGCCAGGTTGAAACTAGCAAAAAACACTTGCATCATGCCAGGTGTATGATAAGGCCCATTGTTTTTGAAAGCCTCTACTTTCGCAGACCACACTGCATCTTGAAAAGAGTTTATCCAATTTGGAAAGAGTTTTCAAAATGATACAGTTTAGTTGCAAAAAAGCAGCATTTGATTGTGGACTGAAGACTAAATCAGAAAGAAAAATATGGGTGTTTAAGTAAAAACATATTAATGTGGACATAGCCTAAAAACTGTAGTTGATGTTACTCTTAACTCACAGAAAATGGAAGGTTAAATCGGGTACACTTAACTGTGCACTTCATTTTATATTCAGATATAAAGTGCAGATTAAGAATACAAAAGCTGAAGTTGGCCGAAAGGAGGCTGATCTCCCCTCCTCCAGCGTGTTTAAAGCGAGTGTGAAGAGTTTGTGCCTGAGGCTGTGCTGTGACAGTCGGCCCACAACGTTTGGCTAAAACTCACAACCAGACATCAGGAAAGCAAAATGTCATTCACTGATGGGGCCAGTGGGAATCTGTGTAATAATACAGCACCGTTAAATGAAGATTTGACCCCTGACTCTGCTCGTGTAGTTTCATGTTCACACAGAAGAGAAGTTTTCTGCTTCAGCATCAGTGGAAATCATTAAGCGAGTTCATCTCACTGTGATTAACATAACAGATTTTCACGTATTGTAAATATAAAATGTGCATCTAAAGATAATTAATTCAGTCAAAGTGATTATTTGTTTTTGGCATAGTGGACACTAAAACTGCCACCATATTTTCTTGTTTTTTTTTTATGCCTGGTCCCTCTTTCTTTTGCTCTCTCACTCTTTCTTTGCACCAGATGATGGTCATTCTGTTGCCAGGCAATCTGCTCTGTCAGATTCACACTTGCTTTTACCCCCAGATTTGTCTTTCTTTACTCGCTCTTACTCCAACTATCTCTTGCTTTCCTTTTTTCTTTCATCTTTAAGTCTGTAATCTACTGTAAAATACAAAAAATGAGAAAATAAATCTAATTGTGTGATCTATATTTGATGGTGTATTTGTACTGTTTGTATATTTCAATGAAAATTCTATTTGTTTTATTGTAACTAATTTAGATTTTTTTCTCACACACACTCACACACTCTCCATGTACACAGTTTACACTGTTCTACATTGATAAAAATATATTAAAAAATATCTAATTTGTAAACAAAATTTAAATAAGTAAATAAATACAAATGAAACATTTTGAACCTGGCTTTGTCCAGTTTTCAGATTTCAATTCTAAAAATTTATACAAAATTTGGTGCTGTCTAATTTAACAAAAAAACTAAATAATATATATTATAAAAAATATTTTAGTATGTCTTACGATTGTTGTGTTATTGTGGAAAAAAGCAACATAGGCTCATTCTGAAAACGTAGCCCTATATACATTTCTGGAATTATGTAGCCACAAGTACGTATGGCTGCATTTCGTTGTTAAAACGAATGATATGTGTACGACGCTGTTCCTTTCCTCGTGCTCACTAGCTGACTGCTTACCTTCGTATGGACGGCTTTCCCGCTGTTACCAGTTTGTCTAGTAGCTCACCATGTATGTCGGCGTACTTGAGACGCAGAGAGGAGTTGACCATGATGACAGGGGTCGAGTCCAGCGAAGAACAGTTCTAGGGAGCGTATAAGACAAAAACAAAAGCCAAAAAATAAAATAAACAAGTAAATAACAAGGTAAGAATGTGGTCAAATCTGAAAACATGTTAAAAATCAGGTGAGGGCTTTTGTTTTTCTGGATTGCTTTTTAAAACTGTTGGTTATATTTAGGGAAGTGGGCGCTGGTCAATTGGTGCTTTTGAAAACACTATTGGTTGGGTTTAGGCAGTGTTTAATTTGTAAATTGCGAGGTCCTGGTTCAGATCAAGGTAATTTCGGCATGTTACCAAAAGAGTGAGAGGTGTCGCAGACAAAAGTGAGGGATATTTATGGTTATGTTGTCGCGGACAACGACAGTGAAAAGTTATGGGGAGTCGTGGAAGAAAGTGAAGAGCAGGGCGGGGTGGGTGATCGGTAAAATGAGGGAGGGTGATCTGTAAAATGAGGTGCCGGATCCGATTTCTAAGGTGCTTGATCCGGCATGTTCCAGCACAAATTAAGCCCTGGGTTTAGGGAAGGAGGAGGGTGGGTCAGTCACTCGGTCAGTCACATACCTGCCAACTATCCCGTTTTCTTGCAAAAGCAAGAGCCTTTATTCTCTGTGCATTTACCATGGTTGAATAAATGAATGAATACTAGAAACTCATCATAGACTGCTAAAATTTGGGAGGGAATGTGGAGACAAGATTAAAAATAATAATATATTTTCATTACTCATTTATGAATAGATTTTTAAAAATATATATAGACTTTTTTTCTGATTCAAATAATAACAAAAAAAACTCTTATTTCTCATCTCAAGTGCGTAGACCTGCTTGGACAACACTGAAATACATCACATCGGGTCAGCCGGTCGCATACGGTCGAGTCCCAGGAGTTCAAATATTTTAAGGAATCCGCAGCTCAAATCGGATATGAATTTTTCGTATACGTAGATGATCGGAACTCCGGAACCAGTCTGTCGCTTGTCATGTGCAGTGGAGAGGTGGCTTCAGTCAGTCAGTCAGTCAGTCGTCAGCGGCCTTTAGTGGATTTACGCGAGAACAAAAACTGCAAAAAAAGTACCCCCTGGAACGTATTTGGCGCTCTCCAGAAATATACAGTTGAAGTCAGAATTATTAGCCCCCCTTTGATTTTTTTTCTTTTTTAAAAATTTCCCAAATGTTTAAAAGAGCACGAAAATTTTCACAGTGTGTCTGATAATATTTTTTCTTCTGGAGAAAGTCTTATTTGTTTAATTTTGCCTAGAATAAAAGCAGTTTTAAATTTTTAAACACCATTTTAAGGTCAAAATTATTAGCCCCTTCAAGCTATATTTTTTCGATAGTCTACAGAACAAACCTTCGTTATACATTAACTTGCCTAATTACCCTAACCTGCCTAGTTAACCTAATTAACCTAGTTAAGCTTTTAAATGTCACTTTAAGCTGTATAGAAGTGTCTTGAAAAATATCTAGTCAAATATTATTTACTGTCATCATGGCAAAGATAAAATAAATCAGCTATTAGCAACGAGTTATTAAAACTATTATGTTTAGAAATGTGTGGAAAAATTAATCTCTTCGTTAAACAGAAATTGGGAGAAAAAATAAACAGGGGGGCATAAGCCTGGTTTATACTTCTGTTCTGCGTCAAGTGATCGGCGTGACCTACGGCGCAAGCCTTGCATGTAGCCGTACATTTATACTTCTGCGCGCTGTTTCTGTTGCTCTGCAATACACTTCTGAAATGCTAGCTGGCAGTAGGTGTCTATGTTTCTCGGTGTTAAGTTCCTTTGCTGGTGTTTTGTTTTTTCTGAACGCTTCTTTAATGTACAAGTGACCGCTCAAATTCGCTCATTTTGAGGTGGGAACCGGCAGACGTGCAACAACTTTAATCATACGGTAAGCACAAAACAGCAGTCTTCATCTGGAGCTTCTTCACGGGACTCCATTTGGTCTATTAAACATGACTTTTGACTTCACATACATATGTGTGTGTGTGTCTGTGTGTTTTGTTTACTACATCTCTTTCACTTCTCATATGAAACCATACAAAGATGAGGCATAATGACATAACTGATTACCTTTGTATGTATGGATATATGTATGTGTTGGATTGAGTAACGTTGCATAAAAATTACAATACAAAATTCACACAAACAAAAAAGTGAAAATGACAACAAACAGGACTTTAAACTAAGAGAGAAAAATACAGCACATGCACATCCTAATGATTTATTAGTAACCTTTAGTTATATTAGATAGGCCACGTTATGTTTTTACTAACATGTGTTTTGTTTTTGTTTGCGTGTAAATCTAAATAAATAACCATATGTAATGCTATTTATGACTTTTTAATTATCAACGAAAATACAGAAAAGGTTTTTAACAAAGCCAGGTATAAAGCTTAGGTAAAAAACAAGATAGAGAATAAAGTGTAGTCTGTCAGTTTCATCTAATAAGCATTCAGCTGTGTCGTCAGCCAGTCGTTTCCCATCATGCTTTTGATGAGCGCAGTCTTTGGAGAGCAACTGCTGCCGACTGCTCAATCTGAGGTACCCGCCTAGCCATCGCAAGAGTTCTTTGGCGCACGTCAGCGTGACGTCAGAGCGAGGCGAAGGCAACTCGGACACATTTCTAACCGCCATGCATCTTGCGCTGATCACAGTTGATCGATTCTGCGCAGATTTTGGCCATCTCAAACGAGCCTATTTTTTGAGAGGAGCGCGTCAGCGACGGCCACGGCGAGGGGCTATGCGTCCACGCTTAGGCTGCGGCGTAGCATACGCGTGAGCATGACGCAGAAGTATAAATCAGCCTTAATAATTCAAGGGGGCTAATAATTCTGTCTTCAACTGTATATATAGCTGTACATTTTCAGAATGAGCCTGAGTTGAAAATAAAGACTTTAAAAAAATCATATAATGTAATGTTTTACACAATAAAAACAGATAAAAATCTTACCTACATTTATTTACTAAATATTTACTTATATATTTTAATTGACTACACATTAATATTACACATTTTTCAACATGCACGCATGTACATGTATGCATGTATGTATGTATGTATGTATATATGTATGTATGTATGTATATATGTATGTATGTATGTATGCATGCATGTATGTATGTATGTATGTATATATGTATGTATGTATGTATGTATGTATCAACATGTCTAAAATGTTACAAACAAAAATAAAAAAATGTAACATGGTCTTTTGAAAATGTTCAGATTTCGGTTCTGCCAATGAATGCAAAATTTCAGATAATATTTCAGAGAACATCCCTTGAAACACAATGTGAATGTATTTTTAATCAAACAACTGAAAAAGTGTATACTATCTTGCCTAAATAATTTCAATGCAGTAAAATGAAACAAAAACGGTTTCTCTGACCGTTTTGGAGAACAGCATTGAAAATATCATTATCTCACTATCCAAATAAATAAATAAAGCACAGACAACAGAAATGCGTGAGTGTTTGTATTCATCTGTGCAGCACCTGAAGGAATGGGTGAACTCAGGAAGGGTCACCGGGGCCGTTCAGGGTCACAGCCTGGCCTGCAGCGAGCGAGCAGAGCCACGGGCAGTCATCATGTATGTAATGGTACAGTAATCTTACAAATATGTATATTTGTGTATGCATGTGGACTCGCATGAGCATAGGATGTCAGTTGAAGTTTTACGAAAAGGAAAGCACAGGAAGAGAGACAATGTTGTGCGTTTGTGCGCAGATGAGTGCATGGAGGCAGGTGGTGGTCTGGAGGGCTATGTGTGTATGTGTGTGTGTGTTTATTTTTTTAGTCCTCAGGCCCTGTTCAGAGATGTGAGGTGTCATGCTAGCTGGGCTCCTGCAGTCTGAAAGGCAGCTGTGAAAGAGACAGGTACGTCTGCCACACACACACGCACACACACACACACACACACACACGCACGCACACACACACACACACACAGGGGATGTATTTTGCTTACTTTCGGGCTCACAATCAAAGAGCCAAAGGTGATTTTTTTCTAAAAAGAGAGATGGAGAGATGTTTGAAAATGACCTGAACACAACTTGTCTCATCAGTGACGAGAATGTTTTTAGTTTCTAAAATATAATAAATTGTGAAGATTGATTTAAAGATTTAAAAAGTGTTTTTGTGGCATGAAGTTAAAAAAAATAACGAATTACATTTTTAAGGCAACGTTTAGTTTTAGTTCAGTTTCCTTTGTTCTATTGTTCCAAGCCAAGTAGCAAAATGATACATTTAGGCTAATACAGCGGGGAAAATAAGTATTGAACGCGACATAATTTTTCTCAGAAAACATATTTCTAAAGGTGCCATTGGCTTGAAATTTTCCCCAGTTGTTGGTAACAACCAAAGAAATCCATACTGTATATGCAAAGATCTAGTTGATGAAGTTATGCGTAATAAAATGAAATGATGTAGGGAAAAAGCATTGAACACATGAAGAAAGGGAGGTGTAGAAAATCAGTGAAAGCCCAGACAGCAGCTCTCAGTAGTTCCTCAGCAACCCTCTCCCCTTCGTCATTGTGAATTAATATTAGCTGCTTCAGTCCAACATCTACATTATCAGGATGATGAAGATGAAATCAGGGTGGACAGCAAGACAATGTATATAAAACAATATATACATTTCTGGAGAGAGCAAAATACGTCCCACACTCAAAAAAAAAAAATATATATATATGTATATATATATATATATATATATATATATATATATATATATATATATATATATATATATATATACATATATATATAATATATATATAGATTTTTTTACTCATTCAAACTACTTGTTGAAACTATTTGTTACTCCATGAAAATGAGCTGAAATAACACAATTCTTAAGATTCCATTTGGGACAACTTAATTTTTTATGTTCAATCCACATAAATTTGTTAAAAGTGTTAACTTAATCAATTTGTGTTGGGACAACATGAATGAATTGTGTGGAGCCCTGCATTTTTTTACAGTGCAGGAGCTACGTTTTTACAGTTTTTGTTTTCACAAATCCACCAGAGGCCGCTGTTTACACTTTTTCAGATCTCAAATTTTTTTCGCGGGTGCCATTCGCACCTGCTTTTCTTGCGTAAATCCACCAGAGGCTGCTGTCGACTGACCAATCGAGCAATAACCCCACCCTCCCCCTTCCCTAAACCCAACCAATAGTATTTTAAAAAGCATCGATTGACTTGCCGACCTCCTTCCCCAAACCCAACCGCAATGTTTTAAAAAGCAATACAGAAAAAGAAAAGCCCTGATTTTTACCACGTTTTCAGATTTTACCACATTCTCCTCACCCTGTTATTTACTTATTTATTTAGTTTTTTGGCTTCTGTTTTTGTCTTACCTGCTTTCTGGAACTGTTCTTCACCAGACTCGAACCACAACTCTGCTCTGCATCTCAAGTCCGCCGACGTGCGTATCGAGCTAACAGACGAACTGGTAACAGCAGAAAAGCCGTCCACATGCAGGTAAGCAAGAAAAGGAATGGCGTCATATCGCCCCATAGCGTTCGTTTTAAAGACGAAATGCAGCCATATGTAGCTCTGACCATAATTCGCAATCTCCAGAAACGTATATAGGGCTGCATTTTCAAAATGAGCCTGTTTTGCAAAATGTAGTCATCATTTATATCATTTGTAAACTGGATTCAAACTCATATGTTGCACTGAGTATTCCAGTGAGAGTGATATATACGATGGCCAAATAGGGGTGGAACATTCTAATTCTGGGATTCACAATTTCATTTCAAAACTGTATCTTTTTTCCTCTATTTCTTCAGCTGTGCAAAAATACATTTTTCCAATTCACATTATAATATATATATATATATATATTAGCAATTATAAAGAACTAACAACTCTCATTCCAAAAAGAGAGCATGACATTTTTTAAGTTCGTTTATAACCTTTTAACAAACAAATGTATTCAAAGCAAAAATGTTTCCATAAAAATTATAATTTGGAAATTATATTAGAATTATATTATGCTTTATTCATTTGTAAAACTTTCACTTTCATTCACAGTGCGCGTTTGCAGAAAGAAGGCCTTACAGCGGACAAGAATTGCAGTGTTGTGCCACATCTATGATGACTCAAGGTTTAACTTTGTAGCATGGTAGGAAATTGAACACCAGACACGGGATAAGAGCACAGTGCTTTGCTTCTTACGTTTGTCAATCTTTGTCAAATTTTGCAGCATACGAACATGCGGCTGTCAACACTTAATATTTTTCTGTTTCTAACTCGTGGCTGTGCAGGCCTGAACTATCATAATTTGAATAGGATTCTTTGATGAATCTATTTTTTTCTCCAACCCCTTTGACCAAATAAGAGGTTCCAAAAAATACACTTGCAAATAAATGTTAATACCAGGCATAAACAGCAGTGCATCTCAGCTGACCACTGAAAACCTACCAGGGCCCAATAAATGTGTTTTAAAACCACATACAACATCTAAAAGCTTATATTTTTCCTCATAGCCCTAAATATTCCTACACTCTACTGCACGCTCGCATATTCAATTAAACAAAGCATCTATCAAACACACCCATTTTTTCCACTCGCTCAGACATCAGTCAGTTCCAGTTAACTGGCTGGTTCATCAGTTCATCAGTCAGCGGGTGTCGTAACACACAATCATGCCGTTTCCGCGCACCATCGGCTCAATGTTTTAATTGTGTCAGTAATTGAATAAGGAGTGTCCGTGATGCTGCCAGGTGTCTCCAGGTGTCTGGCTGATCCCTGCTTCATTTGTCACATCAGAAAGCAGTCACTCAAACATGACAGCCCTCAGCATCACTCGCTTCCTTTGAAAAGAAGGAGCGAGAGAGAAAGAGAGAAAATGGAAAGAGAGAAAGCGTCTCAGCAACATGTTTTGCCTCGCAGGCAAACGTAAGCCTCCCGGGCCCGAGTGAGTCTCCGGCGGAGTGAAGTAAGAGGGTTATAGAGCTTTTATACAGAAGCTCCAATGCAATCCCACACAGTCCTTTACTCATCTCTCCATATCCCAAACCCATCTCCAAATGTTCCAGGCCAGCCAGATCCTCTCTCCCACTCTCGCTCGCTTGTCTCGCTCTCCCTCTGGTTTCGTGGTGGGGCCAGATGTCCAGGTTGACACAGCGCTTACGGCGTTTGACTTGATAAAAAAGCGGGCTGGCTGTGGGTAAAGGGGGATTAAAACAGGGCCTGAGGCGCTGGTGTTAGATTGAAAACATCCTGGGCTGCTTTGTATGGAGATTTGCATACATCCAACCCGTGCGGGGCCTGTCCATCTGCTAGAGTGCATTGTCCCCGCACAACAAAGTGTGTTTAAATATTTCACATCTCCATTTACCACTAGGGAGAGAGAGAGAGAGAGAGAGAGGGAGAGGGTGAGAGGCACAAAGAGACAGAGGGGGAACCAAGAAGAAAGAGAGAATGATTTGGCATGTCTTTGAATTTGAACAGATCCCAAATGTGCTCCCGTCACTGAGTAAACAGCTCTGGCCAGGTTTTGGCAGAGCGTGGGCCATTCAAATATCTCATTTCGAATTCCGCTGTGACACCAGGTGAGCGCAAAGCTGGAAACAGGTAGCAAAAAAAAAAGAAAAAGAAAAACTAAACTGATTGGGGAGCGATGGTAAACTTAATTGAACCCCCTGTGCCTGAACTTGGTTTTTTGGTTAGTCAAGTTATGTTTTTTCTAAAGCAAATTGGTGCACAATTAAATAAAGACATTTATAGCGATGTGTTGCAACACAGGCTCATTGTTATGTGTGTAACCCTGCATACATTTCTGAAGAGTGCGAATAATGTAGCCAGAGCTACGCATGGCTGCATTTCCTCTTTAAAACGAACACTATGGGGTAGTATATAAGGCTTTTCCACTGTTAACAGTTTGCCCAGTGGCTTTCTCAGTGACTCGCCAAGCAGGTGAAACAAAAGGCAAAAAATAAAATAAAATTTTTTGTGATAAAATGAAATAAAAAAAAAAATCAAGTAAATAACAGGGTGAGAATGTGGTAAGATCTAAAAACATGGTAAATATCAGGCAGCCACGAGGGTTTTTCTTTTTCTGGATTGCTTTTGAAAACACTGTCTGTTAGGTTTAGGGAAGGGGGTGATCAGGTCAATTGGTGCTTTTATAAAAACAATCGGTTGGGTTTAGGATAGGGGGTGGGTGGGGGATTGGTTGGTCAGTCAGTCAGTTGACAGCGACCTCTGATGGATTTCTGCGTGAACAGCAGGTGCAAATGCCACTCGCAAGAGAAATTTGAGATCTGAAAAAGCGTACACTGGTGAATTCGCGAAACACAAAGTGCAAAAAAAAACATAGCTCCTGCGACATATTTCTCGATCTCCAGAAATGTATATAGGGGTACAAATCAATAATGAGTCTGGATTGGATGTATCACTCTTTAAAAATGTAATTCTGTTTTACATCCATTTATTTGTCCTCATTTCTCTGGTTTGAAACCTCTATTCATTTCTTTGAATGACACATTTTTTCAGTGATGCCTTAGAATAACAATTTGAAGGGGTGACAATATTAAATATTATCAGTTTTTAAAACAATCATTTGTTTCTTAGTGTAAAGAACATTTTAATAATCTAAAGAACCTTTTGTGCATTTACATTAAATGTTCCTTGGAATAGGGGTTCTTCATTAGTGATAAAGTCACTTTGTTTTTACGAGTGTGTGAAGCACTTTGTTGTTAAAAAATAAAGGAAATTTATACACCACACTCTCAAAAATAAGGATAAGGCAGCTGTCATTGAAACAGTACCTTTTGGTCCATAATGATACCATAAAGGTACACTTTAGGTACATTTAGAAACCAGTATATACTTCTGAGGTACCATTATGGACCCTTAAGGTACAAAAATATGTACCTTTTGAAAAGGTACTGCCCTAATGACAGCTACTGAACCTTTATTTCTCAGAGTATTTTACACTTTATTTACTTTTTGTAAATGCAAATATATGAATAACTAAATGAAACTTTAAATTATTAATACTGAGAGAAAGTTTAAAAGTAGCAGAGAACACACAAAAGCCAAACTAACGCAATTGAGAATCATCAACATTAAACTTTACATGGTCCCAGATGGAAACAGAAAAAAGCTATTAAATCACATTGAAGTCAGTCTTAAAGCAAAAAAAAAAAAATTATAAAATAAAATAAATTCAAAGTGATTCCCTAGAATAACCTTCTATTCAGAAATTATTCATTTAATAGTTTCAGTGAACTTTTTCTGCAATGAACATTTTAACAATCTAAATATTTTTTCCACTTCAATAAAGAAATTTAACATTAATTAACCACTAATAGCAATATTTTTAATTGTGTGTTGCTGATGTTGTTGAGTGAGTTTGAAGATTGTAATTTAATGTGAAGACACTTATAGTGGGTCCTGTAACAATACCAAATTGACCTCTGAAAATAGTCAACAGAGATATATGGACACGCACATTTTGACCGTAACAGGACAAAAACTGTCTGGTTACACAACAGAACAAGAACCTGAGGACCTTATTACGTTTTAGCACTTCATAAATGAGTGTTTAATGCTAATAAGCATGTATTTAGATGTTCCAGAAGTGGTCATTTAAAATGGCCAAAACACATTAGTCATAAAGAAATAAATAAAATAAAGCATGCTGCTGACATTACTGGGTTTAGTGATTCATCCTCGCAGCTCCATGACACTTTTCAGTTATATCTTGCTTTTAAAACCCTTCTTTATAATTAAAATGTATTTAAAAATACAATATTATGTATGGCACATTTAGTGAGACATATTTAAAACAAGAATTATTTGATGATATATTATAAGACTCACAGTGCAATGTGCTTGTTTTAAATTTGTATACTTTCCTTAAAACCCCTAGGTTTTATCTACTTGGAAACAAGAAGTTTTAATCATGTAAAATATAATAACATTTAGTTTGGCATGACACAATGAGTACACCAAATTGTGTTCCCTTTTCAGCAGTATTTGTTTTCCATAAAATCACTATTTAGGGACTATTATCAAATAATAAAGACATCTCATCACATCTTTTGCATGCATTATCACCTTAAATTTTAACAGTGCATGATTTGGAAGCTACTAACTAACTAACTAACTAACGAACGAACGAACGAACGAACGAACGAACGAACGAACGAACGAACGAACGAACGAACGAACGAACGAACGAACTAACTAACTAACTAACTAACTAACTAACTAACTAACTAACTAACTAACTAACTAACTAACTAACTAACTAACTAACTAACTAACTAACTAACTAACTAACTAACTATCTATCTATCTATCTATCTATCTATCTAAAATAAATATATATATAAATAAATATATAAATATATATATATATATAGTTGAAGTCAGAATTATTAGCCCCCCCCTGAATTATTAGCCCCCTGTTTATTTTTTCCTCAATTTCTGTTTAACGGAGAGAAGATTTTTTTTCCAACACATTTCTAAACATAATAGTTTTAATAACTGATTTATTTTATCTTTGTCATGATGACAGTACATTTTATTTAACTAGATAATTTTCAAGACACTTCTATACAATTTAAAGTGACATTTAAAGGCTTAACTAGGTTAATTAGGTTAACTAGGCAGGTTAGGGTAATTAGGCAAGTTATTGTATAATGATGGTTTGTTCTGTAGACTATCGAAAAAATAGCTTAAAGTGGCTAATAATTTTGACCTTAAAATGGTGTTTAAAAAATTAAAAACTGGTTTTATTCTAGCCAAAATAAAACAAATAGGACTTTCCCCAAAAGAAAATATTATCAGACATACTGTGAAAATGTCCTTGCTCTGTTAAACATAATTTGGGAAATATTTAAAAAAGAATCAAAGGGGGGTAATAATTCTGACTTCAACTGGTCTTGGTTCAACTGTATATATATATATATATATATATATATATATATATATATATATATATATATATATATATATATATATATATATATATATATATATATATAATGCACAAAATAAATGGAAACTGGCTTCAGTGGAATTATGATTTCATTGAGTCATCCTTGTGCCTCAAACCTCTTTGTAATATTAAGTCTATAACTCTAACTACATGTGACATTTAAAGCCACTATAAAGTTAGATAATTATGGCAATATATCTGTAATAATCTGCAATTTGAAAGAGTGTGAGAAAGAGAGAGTGTGAGGGAGAATAGAGGACATGAACATTTAGAAAGTGTGGTCTGAAAAAATCCTGCATGCATTTTTGTACAAGGAGGAGTTTGAAAGTGTATGTGGAGAGAATGATAGCACTGCATTGCTCTCAAGAAAAACACAACTATACTTCATTTATTCTGCATCGTCCTCAAAATATGCAAATGTTGCAAAGTATTATGTTGGTCATTGTACGAAATATTTAATGTTTAAAAACAACATACAACCAACAAGACGTTATAGGAATAGTTCACCCCAAAAAATGGAAAATTTCCTCATCATTTACTCATACTCACGTTTTTTCTTCTATTGAACACAAACAAGATATTCTGATTTTTTTTTAAACCAGCATCCATTGACATCCATGATAGGCCAAAAAAATACTATGGAAGTTAATAGCTACCAACATTCTTCAAAACATCTTCTTTTGTGTTCAACAGAAGAAAGAAACTCAAACAGGTTTGAAACAAGTGGACGGTGAGTAAACAATGAGAGAATTTCCTTGTTTGGGTATCTACTAAACTATCTCTTTAAGAACAAAAGCAAACTTGAGATACAATTGCATTTGCAGAAGTTTGATTTCTTTTCAAATGTTTGAACGTGTACCAGGAGAGCTACTGAGCAGATTTACTACAGTACACCAGAAAACCAAATGTTTAGCAAATGTCAAAAATCCCGTTTATAGTCTCTATGTCTCTATGCAAAGAAAAATTAATGATGAGCAATTGAATTGCTATAAATTTCAATCATGTGTGTGCAATATTCTTTAATAGTTCAATGGATTCAGTTGAGTGTCTGAAATAAATCCTTCTGTGAGATGATGCCATAGTATTTATATTATTATTCATGTTGAATCAATAAAAGCAGTTACATCATCTGTTTGATTTTCATGCAAGGGCACTGGCTGACCGTCAGAGGAAATTTGCTATGGATCAGAGCTGTGATTACCTGATAAGATGTGCATGACACTTTTTCTAAATCACTAAATCAATTTTGATTATTTCGAACCTTAATCTACTTTAAGAAACTATTATATTAATAATATTATAAGTGCAGCACTGACAGGACTAAAATAACAAAATAGTGCACAATGATATGAAAGTGTAAATGGTCAAGACCTGCCTGGAACTACTTTAGCATTTATCTGAACATAACCAAACTAAACTGAATATTTGTACATTTTTGCAAAACCTAAAATACGTTGCTTCAGGTACATTTCATTAAACATTCCTGATGACGAATCCATTAGAGGGCGCTGTCTACACAATTCTGCATATTCAAAATAAGTTATCTAGGTTGTCCATATGGCGCTGGAAAGGTTAGGTAAACATATTAGATTACAAATCATTGACACTGCTAAGTTGTTTTGTGATATTTATTTGTTGCAAAGAACTTCATGAAAATAATCCTTTATGAATTGATATTATATGCCATATCATACAGACGGTGCAATAAGGCACAACGCAAGTGTTTTTTTGCTAATTTTTGACCAGCGCAGCTATCATTGTCACATAAAATGGTCAAGACCTGCCTGGAACTACTTTAGTTGTCCATTTATCAGAAAACAACCAACCCAGATTCACTAATATATGTGCCTCTGCCTACAAATACATTGCTCCAGGTATAGGTTTCATTGATCGTCCCTCATAACAAGTCCACTAGAGGGCACTGTTTATATAATTTTGTGTATTCAAAATAAGTTACCTTGATTACATTTCGTTGTACGTTTAAGATACAAGTCCCTCTTGTACATGCCCAGGAGAAGGTGGGTCTTGTTGTACAGATAACCAAGACCAACAAACCTAAACCATTCCATAAACCCAACCAATAGTGTCTTCAAAAATGTAAGATAAATATATGATGCACTATGACCACATATTTTTACATACTATGGTTTTATCATGCAGCAACAGTTTTTTTTGTTGTCTTTTTCAGACAAGCGCAGCTATCATTTTTACATTTTCACCATGTTGTTTAAATAGCAAATGCATTTGCACCACTTTGTGAACTCCTGCTTTTTTCCATCCTTAAAATAGCAAAAGTGAATTTGGACATGCCCTTAGTGCTTTTATGCCATCCGTTTTAGATTTTGCACTTAGATCGTTAAAATTTCCCTGTAAATATAATTAGTTCGAAAAAGAACAAAAGTTGTTGTATAGGAGGAGGCACATGTTAACTGTCAGCCTGTGTTGAAAATAACTGCACTAGGCATGAGGTGATAACTGGTTTCAAGGTTTACCGCAAGGTTTTAAAACTGCAAATAAATTCTGTCATACCATTCCTAAGGTATATGTAAAGTTTTTTAAATGTATTTTTTATATGTGGTAAAGAATGTTGTGTTTTTAAACTAATGAAGCTAGCAGAAGTTCATGATTTATTTGGATTATCTATTTACTGCTGTTCATTCTGCAGCTTATCCAGCATATGTTTTACGCACTATTTTTTACCTTTTTGCAAAACCTAAAACACGTTGCTTCAGGTACATTTCATTGAACATGCCTGATGACGAATCCATTAGAGGGCGCTGTCTACACAATTCAGCATATTCAAAATAGGTTATCTAGGTTACGTTTTGTTGTAGGTTTAAAATTCAAGGCCTTCTTGTACACATCCAGGAGAAGGTGGGTCTTAATGTACTGACAACCAAGACCAGCAAATCTAAATCATTCCCAAACCCAATAGTGTTTTCAAAAACTTATGTAAGAAAAAGATATAATGCACCATGACCACATAGTTTTACATTGCTTATATCTTTTTTTGTGGAACTGTGCTTAACCGGACTTGAACTCAAATACTCTGTCACAAGTACAACAGTACACAAAGTAAACAACTGAGCAAACTTACCACGCCAGAAAAGTTGTCCATATGGAATGAACCGCTAACTTATTCAGCATATATTTTACGCAGTGGATGCCCTTCCAGCTGCAACCCATCATTGGGAAACATCCATACCCACTCATTCACACACATACACTACGGACAATTTAGCCTACACAATTCACCTGTACCGCATGTCTTTGGACTTGTGGAGGAAACCGGAGCACCAGGAGGAAACCCACGCCAACACGGGGAGAACATGCAAACTCCACACAGAAATGCCAACTGACCCAGCCAAGGCTCGAACCAGCGACCTTTTTTCTGTGAGGCGAATATGCTACCCACTGCGCCACATATGCGCCACGTGCAGCCAATATTATACATGTGAATTGTAAATTGAATTCAATGGAGAAAATTGTGTTCAATAATGAAAATGTGTTGTTTTTTACTAAGACATTTAAAAAACTTATTTTAGAGCTGTAATCACAATACCTTGATACTGTGAAACTGTGGTATTTTTATCCAAGGTTATCATACCATCACAAACTTTTACCGGCCCAAGCCTACTGCACATCCTAGAATCATCATCAGGAATAAGAATCAAGCATTCAAAAGTTACTCCTAATATGTGGAAAGGAGTTTGTTGAAAAGAAAGTAATGGAGTTCTTACCATGTCTAGGGTTTATTTCAGTCAGAAATGGTATTGCTATGATCCAAATGTTGTTTGGACACCATCGACTTTTACTACAGTGACAAAAACTTCTTCAAAAGAATAATTTTTAATGTTGACTGATAAAGATTGGGAATGACATAGCGGTGAACAAGCACTAGCAGGATTTTCATTTATTTAAGTGCAGCTACACCTCCAAGTTTTAAACAACATGTTGCAGGAGTGGATCTGTGAGACGGCAGTTAAGGTAAAAGTCAATGGCGAACAAGTGGGCCGAGCCACCTGGCAGCACATCCACGCCGATCTCACACCTCTAACACCACCACGCCAAACACACACACACACAGCAGAGATGGACGTGAGGGAAGTGTGGACTGAACGGGGGAGGATTTTGGAACACGGTGCCTGGTCAAGCTGTCTTCTCACTCACATGTCCAAGAACACTGTAAAATACATCCACAGACATTTCATCAAATATAAAATCACACGTCCAGGCCTGATATTAGGTGTACTGTATGGTTTATCAGTGCCATCTAATCAGAAAGTACAACAAAAAATACCAGCGCAGGTTGGGTGAACAGCTGTATCGCTGTCACTATGGGATTTAGATCATTAATGAAATTTGTGCCAAAAAGTCAGTAGACAGATTCCGTTTTAGCAACATAACGGAGACACAGCATATCCTCCGTTAATCTGGATTAACTGCAACAATGAACCATTATTTAAAAGCCATTACACCCCTTTCTCCTCAGAGAGATACCAGAGTACAAGACAACATAATCAGACTAATGGTACGCATTAGTTATGTGCCAAACGCTTGGCTTTTTACTTTAGATCCTACTAAATAAATACGGCGCACAGATCACAGTAATTAAACCAATCCCCTTAAATCACTGCTGATTCTCTCCTAGGCGCCGTCCTCAGCGGTAAACGTCGCTTAACAGATTAAGTCATCTGGGGCAGCGGGCAGGCTCACGGTCTGGGTGAAAAAAGCTTCTAATTTCTTCAGACAAGGACGCGTCTTGAAAGTTTTCTGACCCTGACCTGCAGGAATCAATGGGTTGCACACCAATGAAAATACAGGCAGAGTTCTACACAAGCACACGGGGAGCGAGTGGACCACTGCGGCGCTGTCAGCAGGAGGCCGGAGCTGATGGACATTCTGGTTACGCAACTCAGCAGATCACAGCCATTAGAGACAGGTGGCCCACCACGCTGTGTGTAGGTGTGTGTGTGTGTGTCTGTGTGTGTGTGAGAGAGAGAAAAAGAGTGGGGGGTGATCGAGACATGGATGGATGGATGCATTATGACCAGACGGATGTCTATAACAACTTTACATTTCATACAGTAGTCACCAAATAGCATTTTCACTCTAAGCTGCCTTCCAGGTCATAGGTAAATCTGGGAAACATTCATTTGCAAATGACAAACAAATAGATTTAACCTCATTTAAAGAGAAATCGTCTTATCTGTTTAATGTATGTTTGTTTGAATATTAAAACATTTGAGGCCTGTTTTAATGAAGCTGGATTCAGTGGTTGCTCTTATAGTGAGTTTAGTTTGAGCAATCTGTGCTTTTCAAGTTTAAGAAGGTTGAATTTTTTAGGCTGGGAACTGAACACAAAATAATCAGGGGTGCAAGTTCCGTCGTTAAAAACATAGTTCGTTGATTTGGCATTTCACAAATCCATTGTTCCAACGAACATTCGCAAACTGTGTCGCAAGCTTGTACCCTTGCAACTACAACTCTGGAGCTGTAGTTAAAAACATGGTTCCTGGCTGTGTTCTATACCCAAAAAATTAGGGGGTTCTTTTCTAAAGAAGTTACCACCCCATTTAGAGCATCATTATGGACGTGTTATGTTATAACTAATGATGGATTTGCGACAGAGAAACTACAGTTTTTGGAAACACTCATCACTACATCGTTTTTTTGTTTGTACTACGATAGTTCAGCCTCAATTTATGTTGTTGTTTGGGAAACGAACCCCAGGCTGATTTTGAGCCAGTTTTTCCCCTTCCAACAATCGTAGATACTGTCACGATTATATTGGTGCTTCTAAAGATGATCTTTTTAGATTTTCCTGTGGTGTGAGGTGTGTTAAGAGCAGTGTTGGGGGTAACACATTACAACTAACATAATACTGTTACATAATACTATTACTTTTCTAAGCAACAAGTAAAGTAACTCATTACTTTTAAGAATTAAGTAATAATATTTAAGTTTGTTTTTGAAAATGTAATGCGAGTTACTTTTTAGTTTTATTTATTAGCTTTTAAAAACTTAATTGCTTAATTAAAATTAAAGTAGAAACAATGAATCACGCAGTCAATGAGAGAATGTGTTCATTATTTTGAATGCATTGCAGAAAAGAAAATGGGATTGTCTTAATGGACATTGATTTAACTTAAGACAAGAAGCACAAAAGTAGAAAATACATTGATTTCAATAATCTGTATATACGGCATGTATAGCTCTGGGGTCCGGAAGTTCTCAGATAACATTATACTAAAATATTATTTTTGATGTGTTTTTTTAAAGGTAAATATGGGTTTTAACAGTGTGTAGTTAAATACAGAGCTCCTCTATTAAAAAAAGAAAGAAAAAAAACAAGTTTTGAAAGAGATCAAGTCTTAGCCAGGTGATAAAAAGTAACGCAAAAGAAACTAAAAAGTAAGGTCACGCATTACTTACTAAAAAAGGAACTAAGTAATGCAACTAGTTACTTTTTTGGGAGTAACTCAATATTGTAATACATTACTTCAAAAGAATCTTTCCCCAACAATGGTTAAGAGTGATTTAATCTGCTCATAAAAATATCAGAGACGCTGTGAGCATGAATTGTAAATACTTACGATGAGAAATCCTGATGTTTGGGGAACCCCAAGGAAAAATTGAGCATACAAGCCAGAGACAATTACATGAAATGAAAGTATCTGCAATCAGAAAGTAAGCTTACAGAAGCATAACAAACACGGTCATGGTGCAGCACAAAGTGTAATGGATCTGGACAGCGAAGATCGAGGATCAGTGTGTCGATTTGTGTCAACAGCACAAATGTTTATTTGTTTTTTTCAACCGTCAGTTTAAGCTCAAGTCTCAAAAGTTTTTTTGTGAGATTTGGGTGGTGTGCTTTTTTTTGTGTGTGGTTTGTGAGATTTTGTGTGGTGTGCAGTCTTTAGGACACACTAGGAGTGAAACGTTTTTTTGGGCCTTATGTTTGTGGTCTCTAACAATCTCAAAATCTTTTAAGCCCAGCTTTACTGGTGTTTTTTTTTTTCAATGCAGCTAACTTGCTTTGCAGCAGGTTCTATTCTGGGTAGAAAACTGCAACCAAATCTGGACCAATCAGCTGAAGGCAGAGTGAAATGCACTGGTGATCTCGTACATTAGGACCAGTGATGGGTGAAGCAGATATCACTGATTATCTCCTAACAAGGCCATTTATAAAAATAATGGGAAGACTAGATGTTAAGCAAACTATTAATTCATAAACAATATGATGGATGTGGCAGAAATGGTCAAGAATAAAGATCAAAGGGAAAAAAAAGAAGAACAAAGAATAGTGCCAACTCGGTCAGAGCATCTCTGACACACAGCATCACACCCTACTGTTATAGGCCAGTGTAACTTCAGATCAATCAGTGTGAGTAGCTATGTTTCCATCCAAAGATGCGAATTAAACTTATGTGCAAAACAGGTACAGTATATTGTATAAAAGACGTGCGAATAAAGCAGTGTTTCCATCCAACTTGCTGCAGTAGAAGAAGCTGCGTGAATCTTTTCTTCATTTAATAAGTTACATGAGCCTCAGAAGACAAATGCGACATGCAATGAATGCGAGGTGGTAGCGTTTGAAGGCATGATATGGTTAAGGCATATTGGAATGACCAAATTGATGTTTCAATCAACCGTTTTTTTTTATGCACATTTCCAAAATGTGTATAAAAATAGGTGGATGAAAGCATAGCCAATGATAACCCCTGTCCACTGCTGAAAATGCCAACAAAGTAGAACTTTGATCTGGATCTTGGTGCAGCGGAAGGTCATCTGAGTAAATGAGTCCCAATTTGTATGTTGTTTATCTGGGCAACTGACTGCATCAGGATGCACTGATAATAATAAGCTGGTGGAAGGAGTGTGGTGATTTGGTCAGCTCAGTTCTTCTGGTAAACCTTGGGTTCAGCCAGTCATGTATAGTTACATTTGACTTATTCTAGCTATCTAAACATTATTGCAGACCAAGCTCACCCCTCCATGACAATGTGGTGGATATTTCATTGGTTTCAAACACATAACCGTTTAACACATAATAAACACCTATTTTTCCCTTTTAGACGCACTACAATGGTTTCGCCCATTTCCAACCAGGATGTGCCGCCTTGTCCGGCACTGATGCCCAAGTTGGTTGACACAATGGGCATGCAGGAAGACTTCGCTAAACAACCAAACAGACAATCAACGAGAACAACAAACAAAAAACACAAGACAGTGTGTGTATGTATATATATATATATATATATATATATATATATATATATATATATATATATATATATATATATATATATATATATATATATATATATATATACACACACACAGTTGAAGTCAGAATTATTAGCCCCCTTTGAATATTTTTTCTTTTTAAAATATTTACTAAATGATGTTTAACAGAACAAGGAAATTTTCACAGTATGTCTGATAATATTTTTTCTTCTGGAGAAAGTCTTTTTTGTTTTATTTCGGCTAATATATATATGTGTGTGTGTGTGTGTATATAACTATATATATATATATATATATATATATATATATATATATATGTGTGTGTGTGTGTGTGTGTAAGAATGGAGTTATGCTGTGGGAAATGTGAGGAACTGTCAATGTGCCATTGGATCATTGTGTGTACTCGTGTCGCCAATAGCAGGACAACAGGTAAGTAGCAACAATAATTGTGTATAAACAAACTATGTATATGTGCTGAGTGCTGCTCACTCAGCGTGGACAAAGTTCCACTTTGTCACAGACTGCTTTCAGTAGGATAATGCAACCTGTCACTGCACACATTGTTCAGGAATGCTTTGAACGACATGATAAAGAGTTCAAGGTGTTGATCTGCCCTCCAAATTCCCCAGATCTCAATCCATCTGTGGGATCTGTGGGATGAGCTGGACCAGCAAGTTCAATCCTCAGTAGTTCCACTTCGTAATCTACAGGACTTAGAGAATCGGCTGGTAACATCTAGATGCCAGACACAACAGGCGACCTTCAGGGGTCTTGTAGAGTCCATACCTCGGCAGGCCAGCAGTGTTTTGGCAGCACAGCAAGAACCAACAGCATCTTAGGCAGGTGGTCATAATGTTTTTGTTCACTGGTATATATATATGATGCTATTAAACCACTACCCTCTCACTCAGAATGCATGCCGTTCACAATGAAAAAAAAATAGAAACACTTGTACATTATCTATTATATTTTTTATGAATTGTTATAATTTTATGTATTATCTATATTATATCCTTATCGCATTACACAGGCAGTTATACTACTGAAAATTCAGTTGATTCTCCTGTGCTTACATAGTTAGATACATTCTAAAATGTTCTTCCTCCCTAGGAAATGCATATAAATTCAAGATATCTTTCATAATGATTGAGAATAAAATTAATTGCTCCTAATGTCATGAAAAGTGAATCTATGTTTGGTGTCAATGGCTATTTAATGTGTCACTTTCAGGCGCACGATGCAAAGTTAAATATAATCTCTGGACAAATTGAAAAGGATATTCATAATGAGTTGTGTGAGCCAACTGAACTTCAAAACCTAGTTGGATTTATTTGTTATTTTGTCAACTCTGAGCCTATGAAAGTGTAAATGTTTGTGCAACATGGCCACTAATTATCACAACCCCTTCATTAACAAGAAAAAATAAATCTTGGAACACATGCTTTAAATTTGAACAGGATATCATTTATATCCACTTGTTAAGTGGTGAGAAATACTGTTTATCTGTAATCGTTTGAAATGCAAAAATATTCATTTATGACCACTATTTAGTCATATAACATATTAAAGTGAATTTTATATGAAATCATGGTGTACACATCAGTCTCTGTTGCTGGATCACAAAAAAAAACCACACCAATATTTTGACAATTTATAATAAATGTATCACTTTCTGATGTATCCCTTTTTTTATGATATTTAGGCATGGATATATATCGTGATTTTCAAAAGTAATACAGTGCTTTGTAAATGTTTATTATTTCCTTTTGTTGAGTCTTCCCATACAGTTTGATAGCGTGATTGGACCTGTTTCGCGTAACGTCACACTTAACAAACAGGGGTGCGTTTCCCAAACAACAACATAATCTGCGTCTTAACTATCATAGTATGATGCATCGTTTGGGAAAAGAACAATGAAGTGACAAGTGTTTCCCAAAACCATAGTTGCTTTGTCGCAGATCCATCATTTAAACCAAGTTAGTTATAACGTAAAACGTCTATGATGACGCTGTAAACGGGGTGGAGTAACTACTTCTTTAGGGAAAACCCCATTATTTTTGTGCAAATTATATTGTGTTACACGCACATGCATTTTTTAACAAATTTAACAGGTCACAGGTAATAAAGTATTAAGCTTTTTCACAAAGTAAAGTCTGTCTAAGCCAGGTCTAAGCAAAATGCCAATATTAGTTTGGTAAAAACATGCACTCGTTTTCCATATTATTTGAAATTAAACGACACATATAGGACCTAAATATATTTCCTTTACAAGTTTTATTGAGAATTTTCCATATAAAATCACTTAGCTACCATGTATTCTAATCTCATAGAAAAATCATATAAATCATTAATGGTCGTAGGCCTAATTTACAGTATGCTGTTTATTAGGAAATGAAACAAAAATCTCTATCTATCTATCTATCTATCTATCTATCTATCTATCTATCTATCTATCTATCTATCTATCTATCTATCTATCTATCTATCTATCTATCTATCTATCTATCTATCTATCTATCTATCTATCTATCTATCTATCTATCTATCTATCTATCTATCTATCTATCTATCTATCTATCTATCTATCTATCTATCTATCTATCTATCTATCTATCTATCTATCTATCTATCTATCTATCTATCTATCTATCTATCTATCTATCTATCTATCTATCTATCTATCTATCTATCTATCTGTCTTCACAAGCATTGGAGACATAACATAAATTCATAAATTCAGCTTTAACACCTATAGCTTTTTCATGAGCCACGGCTGTGTTCAAAATAGCATAAATGTTTTCAAAGTGCACTGTTAATATGCAAAACGCAATTGTTAAAATGAAGATTGCTAAAACTGAACTGTAAAAAATAGGACTTTGAAAGCAAATACACCTAAGAGAGATGAAAAATCATTCCAAGTTTAATATTAGAATGTTCTAAATGAATAGGGCATAAGGGGGATATCAGGGAATAGACCTCAACCAGGAACTATGTTTCTTACTACAGCTCTAGAGATGTAGTTGCATACACGTTTGCGATGCAGTTTGTGAATGTTAGTTGGAATGATGGATTTGGGAAACGTCAAATCAACGAACTATGTTTGCGACAGAACTTGTGACCTTAGTTAGCTAACGATGGTTTTCGGAAACGCACCCCTGATTGACACTTTGTAAATGGCTGCATACATAAGCAGCTGAGGATCCCACTACATGAGTATTAAAACTCTATGCAATTTTCTCTGATATCTCTCATATCAACTGCCAAAAATTTACTGACCATGTAAGAAATTTGCCAACAATCATAAACCTCTCAGAATTAAGTTGATTGCAAAGAAGTTTCATTGTTCCTCCCACATTAAAACGAAATTGGTAAAATCACATTTGACCTGGAAAAAAGACAAATAGAAATGACTTAGGTTTTAGTAACAAAACTAAACTTTAGAAACAAAACTTTACAAACGCACAATTATTTTAAAGAGATGCAACATTGAATAAGTTGTTATACTGTATATTTAATGCTGTGAATCACCTATTGATTATTTATGAATTATTATATTATTTATATCAGTTTGAAAAAAGGTTGAGAGTTAAATTAATGTAGGTTTGATGTTTTATTTTTAGAGGTAGTTATATAATTAATAATTTATTGGAATTTTAATAAATCCTTTCATTTCAGTTTAGTTATAAATACTAGTAATTTTCATATTCTTATAAATAACATACAAAATATATTCAATGTAAATGATTGGTAATACATTGCATTTTTCGAAGGGGGTTGGAGGTAGGTCATGCATAATTTGAAGTGTCAAAGAAATTGTCATTCACTCATTAATGACAAGTTACTAATAATATATTAGGATTTTAGTTTAAAAAATATTAAATTAAATTTAAGTTTAAGTTAAAATTTTAATGACTGTACAACAATTTTTCGGGACCTGAATCACAAAAATAGCATGAAGATTTTGAATGCATTATGAGATAAATGTAATGCAAATGTTTTGATTAACACAGTTTTATGCTCTACTTCACCTTTCTGTTCTGTTCATATATGAAGAATTCAGATGTGCAAAATGAGCATATTAAAGTTCAGTAATTACACTTTTATGGTGATTAATGGGTTATTTTCATTGCCTTTAAAGTGAAATAACTGAACATTAGCATAAGAGGCAGAGAAAAATGCTCATTTCGGCACTTACAGGCTTTTGCATCTGAACACATTTTATATATATATATATATATATATATATATATATATATATATATATAATATATATATATATATATATATATATATATATATATATATATATATATATATATATATATATATATATATATATATATGGTATAAGCTTTAAAAGTATCCTTTTTAAATATTTTATAAGATATATCTGTATTTTAAAGGTGATATTGGGCTCAATACATGGTGCTTAATGCATGAGCAAAAGCATGGTTAGCCAACACACATTCTCAGTCTTCTTAATCGGGCTTTTGCCAGATGGTGTCCTATTGCACAGATGATTCATATAAAAATCAGACCCAGCACTGATCTGGTCTAGCGCCTTGGAGACCTCAACGTCAAAAAAAGACCATTTAATGTCTATATGCAACACGTACAGGCTGTGTATAAATAGATCTATTTCTTTTACAACTAACAGCTCAAATGCAAATGCAGGTATAAGAGTATGTGCATTGCAAATATATAGCAAAAGTTTCTTGCATAAGATTTCCTCTGTAAGTGTCCTGTTTTCCATCTTGCAGCCTTTATTACGGGCGATCATCAACACCTACACGATGCCATGCCAGTGCCTTTAAGCTTTGACCTTGCTGAGTAATCTAGAGAGGAATGTATGCGCTAAATCATCCATCGCTGCATATTTATGTCTTAGACTGACCATGAGCCTACTCAATTCTTCCCCCAAAAAACACTGTGCATTACAAATACATTATACTTTACATACATGTCCAATTTATACTGTAGTTTCTTCTATCCCACATATGCCTGAGTATATACATAGTATGTGAAGGACAGTATGAAATATAAGTGGTAAACATTTTGTATGGACAGATGTGGATTAGTGTTCATCTTTGCCTCATGCAGGAGATTAGAGCTTATTCACCGCTAACAGGGTTTATCTTTCTCTGTAATTCTGATTACAGTGAAAGAGGAGAGAGAGAGAAAGTGGGAGAGAGAGAGAGAGAGAGAGAGGCGAAAGAGTTGAGAAGATGTTAAAAGGCGTGCATTATACATTAAAGGAGGAACTGAGCCTAAAAACAAAGGTGCCAATTAAAAGTAGAAGAGGAAAGTTTGTCGAGACAGTGTTGATTTGATCAAGTCTTGCCTTGAACTTTAACAAAGTTTTAAAAGCCTTTTAAGTGTGAAGTTTATACAGTGTAAGCTTTAGACAGGCAGAAGGTCTGTGTTGTATTTGATAGCTTAAGGTGGTATTATAGTCTTTAGAATGTTTTGGGGATCTTTGATCATCCACTACGATAAAAATGTGAGATTGATTAAAAAATACATAAGATAGAACAGGAGAACTGTGCTCGTTTTGGTGGAATGAAAGCTCTCTTTTGAAGCGTCCATAAGTGAAAAGTGAAGGCCCAGTGCTGTTAAAACAAGAGGATACATGAATTTTCAGAGACTTTTTTACTCTGTGTCTCCTTCGAAGACCCCATGCAAACTCAGGTTTCCAGATGGTCGACACCAACATGATTGAGTGTGCCTAACTATCGAGTCAACACTACACGTGACAACATGAGTGAAGTGATAAAATTAATCTTTTCTGTGTTAAAGTGTTTTTCCAAACCATATCCTGAAACGTCTATTTTAGAAATGATTTATATTTCTCACAGCGGAAAATAAGCATAAACTACTATGACAATGATTACCTCAGCTACTGATCAAGTGCTTTTTTGAAGTTTGAAAATTATTTTATGTGACATTTATTGCCATACTCAAAGCAGCAGCAGATAGATTACCTCAGATCTTGACAATATGACCACATGGGCTCAGGACTACTTTGGCAAACCTTTGTCAAGTACCACAATACATAGTTACAGCCACAAATTCCAGTTAAAACTGTACTGTGCCAAAACGAAGCCCTATGTTAACAGTGTCCAGAAGTGCCATCGACTTCTCTGAGGCATCTGGGATGAATCATCACAATGGAAACGTGTACTGTGGTCAGATGAATCAGTATTTCAGTTTTGTTTTTTTGTTTTTTTGAGAAATGGATGCTGTGTGCTCTGGACTAAAGAAGAAATGGATCATCCAAACTGTTACCAGCAACAAGTCCAAAATCCAGGGTCTGTCATGGTATGGGGTTGTATCAGTGCCCTTGGCAAAGTTAACTTGCACTTCTGTAATGAAACCAATAATGCTGAAATGTAAATAGAGATTTTGGAGCACAATATGTTGCCTTCTTTTCCAGGGATGCCCATTCATATTTCAACAGGACCAAGAACCACGTTCTGCACACATTATAAGTCCTGGCTGCGGAGAAAGAGGATACAGGTACTTGATTGGCCTGCCTACAGTCCCGACATGTCTCCAACAGAGAATGTGAGGCGCATTATGAAGCGCAAAAAGCAACAACGAATACCCTGTACTGCTGCCCACTTTAAGACTTGTTTGCAGGAAGAATGGGACAAAATTAAACCTGAAACATTTCATCACTTGGTGTCTTCAGTTCGTAAACGTCTATTAAGTGAAAAGAAATGGCAAAGTTACAAAGTGGTAAATGCTTTACTGTTCCAACTTTCTTTGAAATGTGTTGCAGGAACCAAAATTGGAATATGTGTTTATTTTGAAAAAAACTAAACAATAAAAAACAATAAAAATGATAAGAAACACATTAAATAATGTTTTCTTATGGTCTGCAATGAAATACAAATCAAAGTAAGTTTAGAAATTACTATTCTTTTTTTAATTAGCGTATTCCAGACTGTCCCAACTTTTTCTTCTCATATTATCAGGGATGGAAAATATGAAAACTTACTTCTAAAACTTATTTTTCAGTAAAGCATAGTTTATTACCTGATCTGTGCAGCTGTCAACAGTTTCTAGTGATGAGTCACTGATGTAATTCCACTAATAGCGGGTCCAGACAGCACAATATTTTTGACAAACTATATGGGATAAAATATATAGTTATTGCATCCCAATGCATATCATCAACACAGCCAACATCAACTGTACTTTGCAAAAATAAGGTTGATATTGTGTTGTCTATACCCTGGATGAGTGGAGATGCTACATTAAAAAATATGCTTTAAAGCTGTTAAATAATTTCACAACATCACAGCAAATTTTATTGTAAAGCTTTATCTTTAGTATCCCACAAAAATAGAGGAATTTATAATATAAAACACACATACAAAATTTCCAAAACTAAAAAAGATTTTTGCTGAATCATTGACAGATTTGGCATATTTGATGTAGGCATGGGACGATAACCGTTTTCAAGGTATACCGCGGTTTGGAAGAGTCCAAAATATTCTGCAATACCGGTCCTAAGGTGTGTGTAAGATTTTTTATGTACGTTTTTTTTTAGAACAACAGTATCTCCAGCAGAAAATATATCCAAAGATGTCATTTTAAATTGTGAAAACAATGTTTTTGAAATTATTGAAGACAGCAGAAGTCAATAATTCATTTGAATTATTTTGCTTGACATGTTTACTGCTCCAAAATATTTGAAATGTTTCTCAAAAGTTTTTGTTTTTTACCCAGACATTTAAAAATATAGATTTATTTTAGAGCAGTAATCACAATATCGCGAAACCATGATATTTTTATCCAAGGTTATCATACCATCCAAAATCTTATACGTTTAACATGCAGTTATATGTGCTGGATGTTTTTGAGCCAATGAGATTTCAACGTGGGCGTGGATAACTAGCACCCAATGAGAACCAAATGTAATGCCATTTGTCGTTGTCCCTGTGGTTATGTAAAAGTGCATATTTACTTCCATTGAAGACTTCTATATAAATGTTTTTATTCTGCAAGGTTGCAAACCAAACTGATCAGACACATTGTATAATAATGTATATTACAAAAGTTATAACATGATTGTAAGATTAAAGATCTAACTTGTTTTATGACATGACAAAGAGTGAGTGAATGAGTTTGTGTGTGTGTGTGTGTGTGTGTGTGTGTGCACTTGCGCACCTATCTAAGAGGGGACCATGTCGTGGTTACACACCCACCAAGAGGGGACCTGGAGCCAAGAGGGGACCTTTTTTCAGGTCCCCTCTTGGTCATGCCTTAAAACATGCTAAAATCAAGTGAAAAGACCTTTGGTAATGTTTTTTTAATTTTGACCATGAGGGGACCTAAGTGTGTGTGTGTGTGTAAAGTCATTCTCAGCAGCGTCTCTGTAGGCTGGGGGAGGTACTGCGGGCCGTTCACACACGTCATTCACACACACTTCTCTATTGTCTGTGAATGGCTGATGGCCCTGAGAGACTCTGGGGGAGATTTAACACTTCTAATGTCTTTTAGTCTAGTCTTTTAAACTTCTAAACTCCTCTAAAGTCTTCAAATATAACTTTACTCATTTAGGACATTTAAGATTAAAGTGAAGCAAAATAATATCTTGAGTTATTTATATTATTATTTCATTCTAGTGCTAAATACTGTAGGACAAGTACTATATACATTTAAAAAGCTTAATAAAGCAGCAGCTTTTATTGGTTTATTAAATAAAATATGTGGTTTACAGAAATTGGACCTTGTGTGAAGAAATGTGAGCTTAGAGTAGACAAAGAAAAGTGAATTAGTTAGTATGAGCCCTGGTCCCCTGTTGGATATGAGCAATGCCTGTTTTATTTCCAATTTGCCAAGAACTGCAAAGATTCTGATGCTCAAGAATCAATCATTTTATTTCTATTGAAAGTTTTTTTAATTGGTTTTAAAGGTTTTGTTGTGGAGTGAGGAATTAAATTGTTTATTGTTATTTTAGTGGTTACATTAATTGTATTTAGTCATATTTATTATTTTGGTGTACAATAATGAAAAATTTAGTTATTTACAATTGATCAGTTTTTTTGACTGCGTTGTGTAGTGTATGTAGGTATGGATGAATATATAAATGACTTGCTTAATTTTCAAAATAAAATTACTTGATTATTTTAACTGTTTACTGTTAGTTTTAATACGTTTTTTTTATAAGTTTGTATAATTATATACAATTAAAAGTAATTTTACAATGTATTTTTGATGTCAATAACTGGTGTATAATAAAATAATTATCAACACTGTTGTTTCAGAGATATTCAACAAGTGAAATATTAGTAAATATAAAGTCATCTGAACATGTGTTGCTCCATACTATCTAAGCTAGGCTGGTTAAGAACGATGTTTCATTTATTCGTCATTTCTCAGCATCACAAACACAACATAAAGATTTTGGAGCTCAAAACTCAATATTCGTTTTACTGCTGAATACTGTTTTTTTTTTCAAGGGTTTCAAAGGTTTTGTTGTGAAGTGAGGAACTAAATTACCCAGTTGTGTGTAGTGTCAGAATAATTGCATTTTTTAACATTTATTACTGTCTGCACAAGCAGTCCAACAACAGCCAGTGCTCCACACAGAGATCTGATCTGATCATCATCCAGTCTGTCTGGAAATACATGAAGAAACAGAACAAACTGACACAAACTCAATCCAGAAGAACTTTGGCCACATCTCTAGGATGTTTCAGAACACCTAAATATATACACTGCCCAATTTAAATGAGCACACACACATTTGATCTATTTCTCAGTGAATGTTACTGCATTTTTACTAAAACACACACCAAGTGGGGACTTGAAGCTCTGAGCGGCGTTTACCTATCCAACAGGGGACCTTAGCCGGAACACTGAATTTTTAATCATAATCTAACTTTATTTAATGTTAAACTTTAGGACAAACTTTGGCCACACTAATATATTTTTTGTTTAAAAACACATATTTGTTTCGGTCTTCTTTCCACACTAAGATGGCATTTTTAGGAAATGAAAAATGGATATGTATCATTTATTTATGAAAAATATGACAACGGCATTTTCGTGTTGCAGTGTGGACTGTGGAAACTGCTTTCATAATAAAGCTGCCAATGAACATCATCAAAAACATCTGCTTTAGATTAATGTCAGTTTGGTCATCATCCAGTCTGTCTGGAAATACATGAAGAAACAGAACAAACTGACACAAACTCAATCCAGAAGAACTTTGGCCACATCTCTAAGATGTTTCAGAACACCTAAATATATACACTGCCCAATTTAAATGAGCACACACACATTTGATCTATTTCTCAGTGAATGTTACTGCATTTTTACTAAAACACACACCAAGTGGGGACCTGAAGCACTGAGCGGCGTTTACCTATCCAACAGGGGACCTTTTGAGACTTATAACTTTAATAAACTTTATTCACATGATAACGTTTGAAGATTTAAACCTTTACTTATTATTAAATATTCTGAAAGAAACATTAAATGCTAAATAAATAATAGTTTTTTTTTGATCGGGTTTCAGAGGTTTTGTTGTGAAGTGAGAAACTAAATTACCCAACTGTGTTCAGTTTCATTTTAGTGGTTAATGTCAAAATAATTAAATTTTTTATATTTATTCGAAGTATAAGAATAAAGTCTGAGTTATTTACAATTTATCACGATTGACTGATGTAGTAGTATTTTCTTTTTCTTCTCTTTTTTTTTTTAAAGAAAAATACATAATTTTGTTTCTAATTACTGGTAAGCTGGTATGTTTTTTTAATCTTTTAAGTATTTTTACAGTGTATGTTTTAAGGCAATTGCTGTTTTTTAAATAATTATCAACACTGTTGTTTCAGAGATATTCAACAAGTGAAATATTAGTAAATATAAAGTCATCTGAACATGTGTTGCTCCATACTATCTAAGCTAGGCTGGTTAAGAACGATGTTTCATTTATTCGTCATTTCTCAGCATCACAAACACAACATAAAGATTTTGGAGCTCAAAACTCAATATTTGTTTTACTGCTGAATACTGTTTTTTTTTTTTCAGAGGTTTCAAAGGTTTTGTTGCGAAGTGAGGAACTAAATTACCCAGTTGTGTGTAGTGTCAGAATAATTGCATTTTTTAACATTTATTCAAGGAATAGGAATGAAATCTGATTTATTTACAATTTATCCATCACTGTAAAATGCTGGGTTCCACACAACAGAGTTGTGTTGGGAAAACATGAAGGAATTAAGTCAACTTATTAGTCCCCCCCCCCCTGTTTTTTAGTAGCACGTCAGCTTGAAATAGCAATTTACATTTCCAAACATTATTTTTGTCATTAATTGTAATTATACAGTGAGATTACTGTCTGCACAAGCAGTCTGACAACAGCCAGTGCTCCACACAGAGATCTGATCTGATCATCATCCAGTCTGTCTGGAAATACATGAAGAAACAGGACAAACTGACACAAACTTAATCCAGAAGAACTTTGGCCACATCTCTAGGATGTTTCAGAACACCTAAATATATACACTGCCCAATTTAAATGAGCACACACACATTTGATCTATTTCTCAGTGAATGTTACTGCATTTTTACTAAAACACACACCAAGTGGGGACCTGAAGCTCTGAGCGGCGTTTACCTATCCAACAGGGGACCTTAGCTGGAACACTGAATTTTTAATCATAATCTAACTTTATTTAATGTTAAACTTTAGGACAAACTTTGGCCACACTAATATATTTTTTGTTTAAAAACACATATTTGTTTCGGTCTTCTTTCCACACTAAGATGGCATTTTTAGGAAATGAAAAATGGATATGTATCATTTATTTATGAGTTTCAAAGGTTTTGTTGTGAAGTGAGGAACTAAATTACCCAGTTGTGTGTAGTGTCAGAATAATTGCATTTTTTAACATTTATTCAAGGAATAGGAATGAAATCTGATTTATTTACAATTTATCCATCACTGTAAAATGCTGGGTTCCACACAACAGAGTTGTGTTGGGAAAACATGAAGGAATTAAGTCAACTTATTAGCCCCCCCCCCCCCCCCTGTTTTTTTGTAGCACGTCAACTTGAAATAGCAATTTACATTTCCAAACATTATTTTTGTCATTAATTGTAATTATACAGTGAGATTACTGTCTGCACAAGCAGTCTGACAACAGCCAGTGCTCCACACAGAGATCTGATCTGATCATCATCCAGTCTGTCTGGAAATACATGAAGAAACAGGACAAACTGACACAAACTTAATCCAGAAGAACTTTGGCCACATCTCTAGGATGTTTCAGAACACCTAAATATATACACTGCCCAATTTAAATGAGCACACACACATTTGATCTATTTCTCAGTGAATGTTACTGCATTTTTACTAAAACACACACCAAGTGGGGACCTGAAGCTCTGAGCGGCGTTTACCTATCCAACAGGGGACCTTAGCTGGAACACTGAATTTTAATCATAATCTAACTTTATTTAATGTTAAACTTTAGGACAAACTTTGGCCACACTAATATATTTTTTGTTTAAAAACACATATTTGTTTCGGTCTTCTTTCCACACTAAGATGGCATTTTTAGGAAATGAAAAATGGATATGTATCATTTATTTATGAGTTTCAAAGGTTTTGTTGTGAAGTGAGGAACTAAATTACCCAGTTGTGTGTAGTGTCAGAATAATTGCATTTTTTAACATTTATTCAAGGAATAGGAATGAAATCTGATTTATTTACAATTTATCCATCACTGTAAAATGCTGGGTTCCACACAACAGAGTTGTGTTGGGAAAACATGAAGGAATTAAGTCAACTTATTAGCCCCCCCCCCCCCCCCCCCTGTTTTTTTGTAGCACGTCAACTTGAAATAGCAATTTACATTTCCAAACATTATTTTTGTCATTAATTGTAATTATACAGTGAGATTACTGTCTGCACAAGCAGTCTGACAACAGCCAGTGCTCCACACAGAGATCTGATCTGATCATCATCCAGTCTGTCTGGAAATACATGAAGAAACAGGACAAACTGACACAAACTTAATCCAGAAGAACTTTGGCCACATCTCTAGGATGTTTCAGAACACCTAAATATATACACTGCCCAATTTAAATGAGCACACACACATTTGATCTATTTCTCAGTGAATGTTACTGCATTTTTACTAAAACACACACCAAGTGGGGACCTGAAGCTCTGAGCGGCGTTTACCTATCCAACAGGGGACCTTAGCTGGAACACTGAATTTTTAATCATAATCTAACTTTATTTAATGTTAAACTTTAGGACAAACTTTGGCCACACTAATATATTTTTTGTTTAAAAACACATATTTGTTTCGGTCTTCTTTCCACACTGAGATGGCATTTTTAGGAAATGAAAAATGGATATGTATCATTTATTTATGAAAAATATGACAACGGCATTTTCGTGTTGCAGTGTGGACTGTGGAAACTGCTTTCATAATAAAGCTGCCAATGAACATCATCAAAAACATCTGCTTTAGATTAATGTCAGTTTGGTCATCATCCAGTCTGTCTGGAAATACATGAAGAAACAGAACAAACTGACACAAACTCAATCCAGAAGAACTTTGGCCACATCTCTAAGATGTTTCAGAACACCTAAATATATACACTGCCCAATTTAAATGAGCACACACACATTTGATCTATTTCTCAGTGAATGTTACTGCATTTTTACTAAAACACACACCAAGTGGGGACCTGAAGCACTGAGCGGCGTTTACCTATCCAACAGGGGACCTTTTGAGACTTATAACTTTAATAAACTTTATTCACATGATACGTTTGAAGATTTAAACCTTTACTTATTATTAAATATTCTGAAAGAAACATTAAATGCTAAATAAATAATAGTTTTTTTTTGATCGGGTTTCAGAGGTTTTGTTGTGAAGTGAGAAACTAAATTACCCAACTGTGTTCAGTTTCATTTTAGTGGTTAATGTCAAAATAATTAAATTTTTTATATTTATTCGAAGTATAAGAATAAAGTCTGAGTTATTTACAATTTATCACGATTGACTGATGTAGTAGTATTTTCTTTTTCTTCTCTTTTTTTTTTTAAAGAAAAATACATAATTTTGTTTCTAATTACTGGTAAGCTGGTATGTTTTTTTAATATTTTAAGTATTTTTACAGTGTATGTTTTAAGGCAATTGCTGTTTTTTAAATAATTATCAACACTGTTGTTTCAGAGATATTCAACAAGTGAAATATTAGTAAATATAAAGTCATCTGAACATGTGTTGCTCCATACTATCTAAGCTAGGCTGGTTAAGAACGATGTTTCATTTATTCGTCATTTCTCAGCATCACAAACACAACATAAAGATTTTGGAGCTCAAAACTCAATATTCGTTTTACTGCTGAATACTGTTTTTTTTTTTCAGAGGTTTCAAAGGTTTTGTTGTGAAGTGAGGAACTAAATTACCCAGTTGTGTGTAGTGTCAGAATAATTGCATTTTTTAACATTTATTCAAGGAATAGGAATGAAATCTGATTTATTTACAATTTATCCATCACTGTAAAATGCTGGGTTCCACACAACAGAGTTGTGTTGGGAAAACATGAAGGAATAAATCAACTTATTAGTCCCCACCCCCCCCCCCCCCCCCCTCTAGTTTTTTGTTGCACGTCAACTTGAAATAGCAATTTACATTTCCAAACATTATTTTTGTCATTAATTGTAATTATACAGTGAGATTACTGTCTGCACAAGCAGTCTGACAACAGCCAGTGCTCCACACAGAGATCTGATCTGATCTGATCATCATCCAGTCTGGATCCAGGAATTGGTTCGCATGAACATTTTTAAACCATCAAAGTGGATTTTTAATATAATTATCTTTTTAGTTTCATCTGTGTTGTCTTGTATGTCAAATATTGAAATGTTAGCAGTGTCTTCATGAGTGTGAAATTTGGTTTATGATATTGTGACTTTGCTGAGGTATGTGTGTGTTACTGACGCGTCTGAGAGTGTGTCTTTTCTGTATAGAGATGTAAATGAGCAGCGGGGGTCAAGACAGTGGAGGAGGGGGTCAGCAGCAACACAACCTCTGCTAGCCTCTCTTCACTTTAATCTGCTAGAAATCTCTTGAATTTAACCGTCTTTGTTGAACAAAATGGCAGTGATGCTCAAAATATTACAGCATTAATCAAAAGCTGATGAAAATATATCATAAACTATTTTCCTTTGGTTTCTTTATTTTCATGTTCTCTGTTCTATAGTTGATGATAATCTGAGCTGCGAGCAGATGGAAATTGAAAAAATGTTCATGCATGAACATTTTTAAACCATCAAAGTGGATTTTTTTTATATAATTACCTTTTTAGTTTTATCTGTGTTGTCTTTTATATCAAATATTTAAACGTTACTTTAAATAATCTGATCACTATTAATTACTACCACTGACAAAGTCTTTCTGTACTTTCTGCATATGGAACTGTTCTCTGTAGTGTGTGTTGTATACTGAAGCGTCTGAGAGTGTGTCTGCTCTGTATAGAGATGTAGATGAGCAGTGGGGGTTACAGTGGTGTGGTCAGCAGCAACACAAACCTCTAACTCTGTCTCTAACCTCCAACTGTCTGTGTTTCTCAAAATGACAATCATGACAATTCAAAAATAGGAAACAAAAACACTTTTTAACATTTAAAGAAAAAAGTGATGAAGATATATCATAAACACTTTTATTTTTGTTTCTTTGTTTGTATGTGCTCTGTTCTATAGTTCAGGATATCTCAAGCCCTGTCTACACAGCAACGATTGTTATATTTATTTTTTGATTTTTTGCAGATTTATAAAGTTTTGCATTCATACTAGTATTATTTCAAGAAATGGGAGAACGAGTTAAAATGGTGTAATACCTATAAAGGTGTATACCACACCTATATGCTGGATACAGTAAACTCACAGAAGAGTCATTAACATGCAGAGTACAGACAGAAACAGAAGATGATGGCAAAGACACAACCAAGCACAGAGTTAACACAGCTTTACCATGTTGTTATAGTAGTGTAAATAATCTTAGCAGTGCCTGCAGCACAAACACAGCTCTGTAATCTGTCAATGATTTTGTTTACATAGACATCAGTAATCTAATTATGTTTCTTAATCAGAATAAGGCATTGATATGATTCAGGAGTTTACATGAGTTGATTTTTGAATGCTCCTTTCATGATCCCATTTGACATGTTATAGCACATTGCTGGATTATCATCATTACATCAGCATTAGACGCTAGTTTCCTACTGCATTTTACACAACATCAAGTTAGTGTTCATCATTGTACCATATGTGATTTTTGGTATTTTGTTTATAATTTTGCGACAAGTTCAACTGCAGTTCATTTCTCACACTATGAGTGCAAATAGCTGATGGCGGATACAAATTCTCCACCATCAGGCCACCTCTGCCATTTCAGTCACTAACTTTTCATTCATGGCCCATGACAAACTCACTTCAGTCAAGACACTTCATAAAGTCCATTTCTTCCAGAGTTACAGGTTTTTACTCTGTAAGCCATTGTTCAAAAAGTTCGTTTCAGGACAGCACCAGTGTTGTGTAAACCATAGCTCGAAATGACATTAATCCTTATTTATCCATTTTAAATACGTTTAATTCCAAATGTACATTTCTAATCATGTCACTAACAGGTAAGGACTGGTTAACAAGTGTAAGTTTTCAATCAGGAAAATAAAACAAAATAAATATTATTATTTTATTACTGTTTGTTAACCAGTCTTTAGATGAAAATGTAATTTGAATTAAATGAAATTAAAATGGATATGTGTCTGTGACAGGTTTTGCAGGGGTATAGTTGTAAATACATGATAAACAGCAGCATAAAGAACATGAGGATTCACAGATCATCAAAAGTCACATGATAGTAAAATCGTCTGACTTTAGTAATCTTTGTTGCCATTTTTGTGCTGAAGCACAACTATTCTGTCATTTAGTGTATCTTGCTACTCTGTCTGCTTGTTTTACTCTATAAGGTGTAGCATACACATCACACCATTTTAACCAGTTTCCCCATTTCCATCTGCTCGCAGACCTTGAAACAATGCTTGTATGAATGCAAAAAACCCCAAAACAATTATTGCTGTGGACAGGGCCTGAGATCTCAGATTATCATCAACTATAGAACAGAGAACATGAAAATAAACCAAAGGAAAATAGTTTATAATATATTTTCATCAGCTTTTGATTAATGCTGTAATTTTTTGAGCATCACTGCCATTTTGTTCAACAAAGACGGTTAAATTCAAGAGATTAAAGTGAAGAGAGGCTAGCAGAGGTTGTGTTGCTGCTGACCCCCTCCTCCACTGTCTTGACCCCCGCTGCTCATTTACATCTCTATACAGAAAAGACACACTCTCAGACGCGTCAGTAACACACACATACCTCAGCAAAGTCACAATATCATAAACCAAATTTCACACTCATGAAGACACTGCTAACATTTCAATATTTGACATTCAAGACAACACAGATGAAACTAAAAAGATAATTATATTAAAAATCCACTTTGATGGTTTAAAAATGTTCATGCGAACCAATTCCTGAAGCTGAACTGTGGCTGTTAGTGGAAAAGTGAATCTGTGAGTGAATATGTCTGCTTTATCAGGGTCAGTACTGATTTCAAGAGATTTTTCTAGTGTTGATCAGACGTTCCACAGTGTTTTGTTGCTGTTGCAAAATGTGGCTTTGATTTTACAACATAAGAGCATTGTGCACAAACCGTGGACCTAAACCTAAAAAACATATCACATCTCAGTTTAGGTAACATGTTTCATTGTTGTACTTCATTTAATTGTATTTATTATATTTAATTTAATTAATATGAAGTTAAATGCTACTAGTGGTCATGACTGAATGAATCATTGACCCATGATGTCAATATTGTGCATTATATTGGTTAGATTTAATTCCAAAGGTACATGTCACTAACAGGTAAGGACTGGTTAACAAGTGTAAGTTGTCAATCAGGGAAATAAAACAACATAAAATTGAACATCCTTAGGTCATATAATTAATGTGAGCCAGCTGCACATTTCCAAGTCAACAAATATCTGTGACATTATCGCGGTGTTTGCCAGGGTTCACTTTGGGTGCACGCGACATGCTTTCGGCTGGCAGAGCGCACTATTTTTTTCCAGACTCAAGCGAACAGTTCGTACAGCGTTGCATTTAATTGAATTTTTCTTCAAAATTAATTAAATTAACTTTATTGCCAACACTGTTGTTTCAGAGATCACTGCTACATGCACAGACCTGTTGCTGTTTATGACTTTCTGCTGTTTAAAACTTTCTTATTCATTTTATTTTAATATTATTTTGTATTATTATTTTAAAAATGTTTTATTTCATTATTAGTTACAGCTGCCTAAAAACGTTTAGTTGTTAAAAGCACTTATTGCACATTTTGACTTGTTGGATTGCAAGTTGCGCACACACACACAGACACAAGAAACATAGCTACAGATTTTTGAATGAAATCAAGGAAAAGTTTATTTAAAATCCACACACAGTCTTGAACTGAGGGCATGTTATGTGCTTTTGCTGAACTCCTGACAATGGAAATGCTTTTCAAAGTGATAAACTGTCAAGCTGAGTTTACCTGCAAAATAGCATAAGCTCACTAATAGAGCACCCCAGACCAGCCCCCCAACCCCACCCATCCCCACCCCCCTTGCAGTAGTGCAATTCCACCCTCAGTGATAAGTGGCTCCAGGCTACAGGTTGACAACAATAAAATCAATAACATTAAATAATACTATTAATATTTTTTTTCTGTAATACTTTTCAAATAAGTTGCTTTCACTTTCTGTAAATTTAAAATCACAATAAACATATGAAGTTTGGTAAAAAAAAAAAGTGGTATTAAAGGTAAAATAAAGAAATTTGTAAAATTTTAAAGTGGCTAAAACCAAAGTCTTAACAAGGCATTCAATAACTGAGAGGCCCAAGCAGAATAGACTTTGTTGCTTGAAAAGTTTAGACATGCATCTAAAATAAGCTAATATCAATTATTTGACACACTGATGCTCCATTTACATAGACTATTACAGTTATGACTCAACACTGATAGTCCACATCACAAGCTCTCAGGGATATAGAGCATGATACCCTTGAGTCAAATTCCTCTTAATCGAAATTATTCTGTTGTGCACAAAGTATTTAACTGCTTTCCAATCTCTTCCATTATCCTTTAAAATTGTATTTTTCTTTAAGCATTTTTCACAGTCCACTTTTCCAGGAGCCTTCATTTCTTTAATGTTGCTCTTGAAATAGTGTTCTATGACTTTCCTCTCTGTTTCTGACCAGGGCTTTTTGGGTTTTCCTAATAAAGAAGGAGAGGAGAAAGAAATTTAGTTGGTTATTAAATATACGAAGAAATGAATAAGTAAAATGTAATGTCAGTATTACAGAGTTATACAAGTTGAAAACACAAAAGACAGTGTTCAATTGTAAAAAGAAATGCTAAGAACTTCTGTATTTTAGTGTATAGAATCACATACGTTTTTGATTGAAGGACAATAGTGGATTACTCATATGTCCAATCACCTCACGAGAGGCTGCAGCCTTTCCAGAGTCGAGATCCCTAATTTCAGAAAGATCTTTCTCTTTGTCAGCATTTTCTGAAACATGGAGAAGCAACCCTTACTTAAAATTGCACACTACATTAAAGCCATATTGCATTTAAGTATATAATTCCTAACTCAATATTAGTAATTATTATATTAAAAAATGACAACTTAAAACTTACCGCCTCGGCTTGTCTGTTTTTTAGAATTACCATCCTCTGAGTCTGAGCTGGAGCCCTCTTCAGCTGAAATGATAAAATATTATTTATATTATGTTAAACTGACAAAGTTTTACCAAGTGTGGAGCATTTCCCTTGTTTATAAAGCACAATACACAGAAATCATTTACTTACAGTTTATGTTAGGTGTTATGTCCTCCAAAGATTGTCCTTTATATTTGCTTATTCCACTTTGCAAGGCAAAAAGAATTCTGCTGACTTTTGCCATTTGCAACGTTTCTTCAGGGAGTCTATAAAACTCCCTATGGACATCGATGTCATGTCCCATAAATGTGGCAAGCTGGTCAAGTTCATGTGTTTTTAAGTTGAGTAACTGAGAAACTGTAGCCACATGTTTTCTCAATTTAGTAGAAGTGATGTTCTCTGGATGTTTAGCCCCACAGCTTTTAGCATATCGCTTTAAGCTGTCACATCCACGCATGTTCTCTAGTGATCCATAATTGGGACGGGCAAATATGTAAGGATTAGCTTGAGAAATCCCAGCATCTTCTCTTGTTTTGATTAGAAGTTCTACTGATTCCTTTACATTTGCTGGTAACAATATTGGAACTTTCCGACCCCTCTTTCCTCTTATTTCTATTCTGGTGAGATTCTCACATAATTTCTTCTCAAACGGTGATAGACTCTCCAAAATATCATCCTGTATGTTGATTTGGTTTCTCTGCAGATATGTTTTGACCTCCATTCTAGAAACTTCGCCTTCACGACGCCGATTAAACAAAATTAACTGTGAAAGAGTGACTTGGGAGAGATCACTCCATGAGCTTTTGGATGGATGGTCATTGAGTTCTTGTTTGTTGACCTCCTCAAGATACTTTAAATGCTTTTGAAGCTTCCTGATGTCTTCTGCTAGAGGTAGTATTTGTGCACTATTCCATTTTTTCTGGTATAGTGTTTTTAGTGCATTTGATGACACATGGATTGTCCATTCCAGTTCAATTAGCTTATTAAAGTGCTCTGCTCGTCCCTTTAAAGCTTCATCTTCGTGGCGTATAGCCTCCCCTTGCAAAATTTGTGCCACTTTAATAAGAGAATGTCGTAGTTTAAGTGCTGTTGATGGAACTGAAAATCTATTTGTTGATCCGTCAAATCCGGTCATCTTTTTCACAGCTTCAAGTACTGTGTTAAACTTTGCTGGGTTGATCAAGTCCTTCAAAGTAACAATGTCCTTGTCAATGGATCTTGCCACAAGAAGTAGTCTGGCAAGTTCCCTCATCTTATTTCTGATGTCAGCGCGGTATCGTCCAACTTCACCATTCTTTAGGAACATTCTTTCACCTAATGACAAAATTAATGTGTCTGATTTTACCACCTGGGTTACAGCATCATATGTCATGTCTCCAATAATCTTTTGAAGTCCAGCTGAAATTGTTGAGTCCATGGGCAACAGCAGGGAACAGCTTGCCTGAACCTTCCGCCTCACCAGAATATTCTCTTTTTTTTGTAACGTGCAACGTTTATGATGCCTCCAGAGGTCAGTTTTGACATACATACCAAAGCAAAACTTGCAAGGCAGGTAGTCAGTTGCTACTGACACATTCAAAGCTTGCCTTTTTGGTATGATCTCCCCTTTTCCTGTGGATAGGACTGCACTATTATGGTGGAAATTTCCCATGTTCCTTACTTTAGTTAATAAAAGATTTCGCATGCTTGAGCCTTGCTTATGTGACAATGCCTTTGCAACTTCAACTTCTCCATGATGTTTCTGTTTGAGATGTCTTGTTATTTTTGCATATGGCTTTTCACAGTAAAGGCAGACATTCTTTTTGTCGTAGATCCGTTGGCATGGTTTGTTTGAGGACGTTTTCACCTTAATCATATGTTGATTTTGACAATCATTAGCACTTTCATCCATTTCTGTCATAGTCTTCTTAAGTGGTTTACCACGGATGGCTTTTTGTGCTTCTATTTTCCCTTGTACTTCTTTTGTTTCGCTTACTTCTTCTTCATCATTATCCTCTTTTTCTTCCTCTTCTTCTTCTTCACCCTCCTCTTTTTCTCCCTCTTCTTCTTCTTCTTCCGACATTTCCACGAAAAGGGAAAGCTGTTGATCCATGTTGTTCTGAAATTCATAAACATTTGCATGTAATTACTTTGCAACAGTCTCTGCGTTATTCCAAATCAATGGTTATGTAAATAAACACTTAATTACCATTTCACATTTAGAGCATTCCTCTTCATTGTTGGATAATGATTCCGTCACATCATCGCAAACATTCTCTGGGATGTCCATCTCATTGTGTTGTTGAGGCAAGGAATTATCCATATTGGTTATTTCCTGTAAAACAAGTGTAAGAAATACGTAACTCTTGATTTAGTCCTGCTTTATGTTTGACCCATGTTTAAGTACTGTATTCCATGTCTGTTGCTTAGAATAAACTATAAATGGATTCTTACTTCATGTCCATTTTTATTGCTGTTGTTTTCTGTGGTTCCAGATGTAAGATGATCGATACCTGTTAATACACACTAATACTTATATCATATAATTTAAGGATTATTGTAAACTTTACAATTTGTCATTACACATACCTTTGACAAACTGAAGGCATTCCTCCTGTAAAATGCATAAAAGCATTATGCAAATATAATTTCAACCATGTCATGTTTTCACTTAGAAAGTCAAATAAAGAAACTAAATAAATTACATAGAAACTATAACTTAGAAACATAAAATAAATAGAAACTATATACATTTACCATGACCTCTGTGGATGAGGTCTTTATGAAACTTTATGAAATAAATAGCTTTATGAAATAAATTGCTCACATTATATAACTGCAAATTTACATACATGTCTCCATGGGCAGTCAGGATCTCCATAGTCAAAGACAATTTCTTCTCCTGCAGGGATTTTTGTGGTTGCAAACGCACATAAATGTGGTCTTTTCTCACCATCACAAATCTGTTGTTCAAAAACAAACAAACACACACACGCACAAATAATCATCATATAAGTAGTCATGTATTGTGTATGAATATATATATAAAATATACATTATAGCTGTTTGGCTTGATGATATGAAACTGTAGGTATAAATTAATACAAGTAAATAATACAAAGATGGACTTACTATTTTAATTCTGCTGTTCGGCTTAATGTGATCATCGTTAATGAATCGTCCAAGTCGTTCTGTGTCTTTACTGCCATCAACACTGTGTGAATATAATTGTTGACAAAATGATTGTAAGTTTAAAGCACACATACAAACTATATATATATATATATATATATATATATATATATATATATATATATATATATATATAAACAATTCATCTTATCATAGAACAATCATCTTACCAATATAAATGTCCCTGGTAGGAGTAGAAGTACAGAAACGCGGCATCTTCAGCTGAGTACTCTTTAAACAGAGCCTCTCCTTCAGATCCAGTTATGTGTCTTCCAGCATACTCAAGCAGGAATTCTCCTGGCTCAATGTCTTTGCAGGCAATTACTCCATAACCTAATAAATAGAGTATAAGTGATTATAACCCTGTGCGACACATATATATATATATATATATATATATATATATATATATATATATATATATATATATATATATATATATATATATATATATATATATATATATATATATATATATATATATATATAAATAAAAAAAACAGCAAACAAAATGTGTTCACCTTTTAGATGTTGTTATTAGAGTCCTCCAATTCACAAATAAATGTGTTTTTGCATTTGCAACATTTTAGGAAGTTTTTAGGGAAATGTTTTTTTGTCTGAACAAATGCAAACAACATCCTTACAGGTGGTACTGCTTATGAAGCCCATAACTGTAGCTTATATGTGACCCTGGACCACAAACCAACCTTATGTTGCATGGGTGTATTTTTGGCAAAAACCAAAATTGCATGGCATGGGTTAAAATAATAGATTTGACTTTATTCCCAAAAATCAATAAAACATTAAGTCATTTTCCATTGACAATTTCTTACCATAAATACATCATATACAGCAATATGCATTGCTAAGAGTTGAACCAAGTTTTAGAGATAAGTTTTAAACCACTTTTTAAATAGAGCAAACTTTTTCTCAATATTTTGATTTTTTTGCTCCCTCAGATTTCTGAAGTAGTTGTTTTCTGACAAATAATGTCCTGTTTCAACAAACCATACATCAATGCAAAGCTAATTTATTCTTATTTTTCAGAAAAATGTATACAATTGACACTTATGACTGGTTTTCTGTAAGGTCACAATGATATGGTTTTGTGTAAGTCATATTGTTGTGAAAAAGTAAAATAGTTTATATAAAAGGTTCATACTGTATTTACAAATGTGATTAAGTAAATGCTTATCTGTGTAGCCATATTCAGTAAAAAATAGTCTACATTGTGTATGTCTAGATTTACAATGTATGTGACATCATAATACAGGAGCATTCTGGCTGGTGCAGTCTAAACAGGAAAAACACTAATTGTATAGAAATAATTTGAAAGAAAATCAATCCCAATCATACTTTAATGTTTTAAAGATTTCACACATTCCACATCCACACACTAATGTCTTTTTATATAAGTTAATCAAATTCGTTGTTAGATGGGATTTACAGTCTTACAGTGCTGGAGGCAGAATCTTGAATGATAACTTACCTTTCTCTTGACTTATAACTTTTTTCTGAAAGATGTCTTTATCTGTTCCAGAAGCAATGAATTCCAAAGCTTCCTTTTCCGCACAGACTCTTCTAGGTCTCATATTCCTATGAAATATGTTAAAACATATTTAGGGTACAGTGCATTTGACCATATTGATATATTTTCTTTTACCTGTTTTCCGATTTACTTTTATTAAAAGGTGCTATATAAATAAAGCTTTACTTACATTACTGACTTACAAAAAAAATTATAATAAAAAACTAGTATATAGTAAAAAAAAAATCACCAAAGCACTACATTGCATTTTTAACAAACATTTTATCATGTTAGCATTTAGATATTATTATAATATAAATTGAGAATGTGCAACTTACCTTTTCTGTCTTAAATGACAAAGTCGGATGAAATATGGCCTCAGTAGACTTTTCTTGTATGGTCGATTTAGTAGGTTGAAAAATCTCCAATGTAGTAATCTACAAGCAGTTTTGTCCTCCAAAGTTTTTGTTTGTTACTTAGCAAAAAAGTAAATGGAGGTTCTGTTAAGTACCCAGAATATATGTTCACACAAACCGACCCAGCTACTGTATCTGGATCATGATTGGATAAGACTCAAATAGCCCCATTAATGTTGGTATAGTCATGCAAATTTCGGTAGGAACGAATGGGGGTTCAAAACATTGGTAACTGGTTAGTTTTAATTTGACTAATCTTATAAAAAGTTAAACTGGCAGTAAATAATTAAAAATGCCGTTGTCATATTTTTCATAAATAAATGATAAATATCCATTTTTCATTTCCTAAAAATGCCATCTCAGTGTGGAAAGAAGGCCGAAACAAATATGTGTTTTTAAACAAAAAATATATTAGTGTGGCCAAAGTTTGTCCTAAAGTTTAACATTAAATAAAGTTAGATTATGATTAAAAATTCAGTGTTCCAGCTAAGGTCCCCTGTTGGATAGGTAAACGCCGCTCAGAGCTTCAGGTCCCCACTTGGTGTGTGTTTTAGTAAAAATGCAGTAACATTCACTGAGAAATAGATCAAATGTGTGTGTGCTCATTTAAATTGGGCAGTGTATATATTTAGGTGTTCTGAAACATCCTAGAGATGTGGCCAAAGTTCTTCTGGATTGAGTTTGTGTCAGTTTGTTCTGTTTCTTCATGTATTTCCAGACAGACTGGATGATGATCAGATCAGATCAGATCTCTGTGTGGAGCACTGGCTGTTGTCAGACTGCTTGTGCAGACAGTAATCTCACTGTATAATTACAATTAATGACAAAAATAATGTTTGGAAATGTAAATTGCTATTTCAAGCTGACGTGCTACTAAAAAACAGGGGGGGGGGGGGACTAATAAGTTGACTTAATTCCTTCATGTTTTCCCAACACAACTCTGTTGTGTGGAACCCAGCATTTTACAGTGATGGATAAATTGTAAATAAATCAGATTTCATTCCTATTCCTTGAATAAATGTTAAAAAATGCAATTATTCTGACACTACACACAACTGGGTAATTTAGTTCCTCACTTCACAACAAAACCTTTGAAACCTCTGAAAAAAAAAAAACAGTATTCAGCAGTAAAACAAATATTGAGTTTTGAGCTCCAAAATCTTTATGTTGTGTTTGTGATGCTGAGAAATGACGAATAAATGAAACATTGTTCTTAACCAGCCTAGCTTAGATAGTATGGAGCAACACATGTTCAGATGACTTTATATTTACTAATATTTCACTTGTTGAATATCTCTGAAACAACAGTGTTGATAATTATTTAAAAAACAGCAATTGCCTTAAAACATACACTGTAAAAATACTTAAAAGATTAAAAAAACATACCAGCTTACCAGTAATTAGAAACAAAATTATGTATTTTTCTTTAAAAAAAAAAAGAGAAGAAAAAGAAAATACTACTACATCAGTCAATCGTGATAAATTGTAAATAACTCAGACTTTATTCTTATACTTCGAATAAATATAAAAAATTTAATTATTTTGACATTAACCACTAAAATGAAACTGAACACAGTTGGGTAATTTAGTTTCTCACTTCACAACAAAACCTCTGAAACCCGATCAAAAAAAAACTATTATTTATTTAGCATTTAATGTTTCTTTCAGAATATTTAATAATAAGTAAAGGTTTAAATCTTCAAACGTTATCATGTGAATAAAGTTTATTAAAGTTATAAGTCTCAAAAGGTCCCCTGTTGGATAGGTAAACGCCGCTCAGTGCTTCAGGTCCCCACTTGGTGTGTGTTTTAGTAAAAATGCAGTAACATTCACTGAGAAATAGATCAAATGTGTGTGTGCTCATTTAAATTGGGCAGTGTATATATTTAGGTGTTCTGAAACATCTTAGAGATGTGGCCAAAGTTCTTCTGGATTGAGTTTGTGTCAGTTTGTTCTGTTTCTTCATGTATTTCCAGACAGACTGGATGATGACCAAACTGACATTAATCTAAAGCAGATGTTTTTGATGATGTTCATTGGCAGCTTTATTATGAAAGCAGTTTCCACAGTCCACACTGCAACACGAAAATGCCGTTGTCATATTTTTTTATAAATAAATGATACATATCCATTTTTCATTTCCTAAAAATGCCATCTCAGTGTGGAAAGAAGACCGAAACAAATATGTGTTTTTAAACAAAAAATATATTAGTGTGGCCAAAGTTTGTCCTAAAGTTTAACATTAAATAAAGTTAGATTATGATTAAAAATTCAGTGTTCCAGCTAAGGTCCCCTTTTGGATAGGTAAACGCCGCTCAGAGCTTCAGGTCCCCACTTGGTGTGTGTTTTAGTAAAAATGCAGTAACACTAATAAGTTGACCAAATTCCTTCATGTTTTCCCAACACAACTCTGTTGTGTGGAACCCAGCATTTTACAGTGATGGATAAATTGTAAATAAATCAGATTTCATTCCTATTCCTTGAATAAATGTTAAAAAATGCAATTATTCTGACACTACACACAACTGGGTAATTTAGTTCCTCACTTCACAACAAAACCTTTGAAACCTCTGAAAAAAAAAAACAGTATTCAGCAGTAAAACAAATATTGAGTTTTGAGCTCCAAAATCTTTATGTTGTGTTTGTGATGCTGAGAAATGACGAATAAATGAAACATCGTTCTTAACCAGCCTAGCTTAGATAGTATGGAGCAACACATGTTCAGATGACTTTATATTTACTAATATTTCACTTGTTGAATATCTCTGAAACAACAGTGTTGATAATTATTTAAAAAACAGCAATTGCCTTAAAACATACACTGTAAAAATACTTAAAAGATTAAAAAAACATACCAGCTTACCAGTAATTAGAAACAAAATTATGTATTTTTCTTTAAAAAAAAAAGAGAAGAAAAAGAAAATACTACTACATCAGTCAATCGTGATAAATTGTAAATAACTCCTTCAAATAAATGCAAAGAAATATTAAACACTAAAATGACACTAAACTAAATTATTCCTTTGACTAGAAAGAAAAATTTTAACCAATCAGTTTACAGTGTACTAATGGCCTGTTTATCTGGGCTTTACTGGTGATAATGGTCAGGAATGTTGGACCATTATTGCCTTTTTATCATATCAGTAGAGGACACAAACCAGCCAGACAGTAATGTGTGTATTGTGGAATGGGCTAAATCTAAAAAATAGAGTCAGCATGCTTGTGTTTGCGTTATAATTTAGCAAGGTAAAACAAAGCTTTGTCTCCTATATTGAATCATCAGGCAGAAATGTTTGTAAAATAGTATGTATTATGTAACACTCATAGTAAATATAACACACACACACACACACACTGCAGAGTACTATATACTTTGTCAAATAAAATACAAACTTTTAAATATATATTTGCTTATTTAATTGAAGTATGACTTAAACGATTTTTATTTTTGTGCAATGATTCGTATGTAGATAGATTTAACAGCTACTGTTATTGGCCACGTGAAAAACCTTCAGATGTAATTTACTTTTGTTTAGACGCTGACTAAAAACAAGTTTTGAAGTTTTTTGATGTTTATGTGTTATCTACATTTTCAGGGTTAAACTACATATTTGTACGAAGAGTTTGAGTCAATATTGTGAAAATTGCACATTTAACTGAAACAGTTAATTTATGAAATGTGAAAATGTTTATATTATACAGAGTAATGTGTTATGCATTTATGGCCAAATAAATATAAACAGTTTAAATACAAGCAAAATAATAAGTAATAGCCCTAAGGTAACTTTTTGTTTGAATTTGTGTATTTTTCATATATTTTTTGCTTGTATTCTTGCCATGATAAACATATATGTTTATATAGCAACCCATGTTCTGTTGTCATTAATATGTTAATAAACTTTAGGTAGAACTGTCAGAGATATAAACACAAAAGCAAGTGATGCAACAAAGTTTGATAAAGAAAAATCTTGAATGATTATAAAAATTGTTTAAAATAACAATAATTAAAAAAAATCTTGAACGACATTAATGATAAATATATATGATCATTAATGACTTCTCTATTTATCTGTCTGATTTTCCGGGGGTTTTCTTTTGACCGCCACCTGACATTGTAAAGAATATCTCAACAGCGGACGCGTCATGTATAAAAGGCTCGTCTGTATGTTGCGCACGCTGTCAGCAGAGGTTCACGATGCTGCGCCAGGAGAAAGTATAAATCAGCCTTTAGTATTGAGCGGCACATGTTTGGATGACTTTATATTTACTAATAGTTCCCTTTTTCAATATCTCTGTGAGAACAGTGTTGATAATTATTGAAAAAGAAAACAGTTATTGCCTTAAAACATAAAAAGTAACTGTAAAAACTGTAAAAAGACTGAATATATATTAATTATAAAAATAAAAAAAAACACAGTAATTGCCTTAAAACGTACACTGTAAAAAATGCTTGATTTTTTTATAAACATTCCGAAATTGGGCAAATTATAAAAAATATATATAATTTTTAGTGTTTTATTTGTATGCTTTATATGTATTACATGTATTACTTTCAATGTCAAGCCTAAAATATTTGCAGGTAAAACTTATTTAGCATTAAATGTTTCTATCATAATATTTAATAATAAGTAAAGGTTTAAATCTTCAAACGTTATCATGTGAATAAAGTTTATTAAAGTTATAAGTCTCAAAAGGTCCCCTGTTGGATAGGTAAACGCCGCTCAGAGCTTCAGGTCCCCACTTGGTGTGTGTTTTAGTAAAAATGCAGTAACATTCACTGAGAAATAGATCAAATGTGTGTGTGCTCATTTAAATTGGGCAGTGTATATATTTAGGTGTTCTGAAACATCCTAGAGATGTGGCCAAAGTTCTTCTGGATTAAGTTTGTGTCAGTTTGTCCTGTTTCTTCATGTATTTCCAGACAGACTGGATGATGATCAGATCAGATCTCTGTGTGGAGCACTGGCTGTTGTCAGACTGCTTGTGCAGACAGTAATCTCACTGTATAATTACAATTAATGAAAAAAATAATGTTTGGAAATGTAAATTGCTATTTCAAGCTGACGTGCTACAAAAAAACAGGGGGGGGGGGGGGGGGGGGGGGCTAATAAGTTGACTTAATTCCTTCATGTTTTCCCAACACAACTCTGTTGTGTGGAACCCAGCATTTTACAGTGATGGATAAATTGTAAATAAATCAGATTTCATTCCTATTCCTTGAATAAATGTTAAAAAATGCAATTATTCTGACACTACACACAACTGGGTAATTTAGTTCCTCACTTCACAACAAAACCTTTGAAACCTCTGAAAAAAAAAAACAGTATTCAGCAGTAAAACGAATATTGAGTTTTGAGCTCCAAAATCTTTATGTTGTGTTTGTGATGCTGAGAAATGACGAATAAATGAAACATCGTTCTTAACCAGCCTAGCTTAGATAGTATGGAGCAACACATGTTCAGATGACTTTATATTTACTAATATTTCACTTGTTGAATATCTCTGAAACAACAGTGTTGATAATTATTTAAAAAACAGCAATTGCCTTAAAACATACACTGTAAAAATACTTAAAAGATTAAAAAAACATACCAGCTTACCAGTAATTAGAAACAAAATTATGTATTTTTCTTTAAAAAAAAAAAGAGAAGAAAAAGAAAATACTACTACATCAGTCAATCGTGATAAATTGTAAATAACTCAGACTTTATTCTTATACTTCGAATAAATATAAAAAATTTAATTATTTTGACATTAACCACTAAAATGAAACTGAACACAGTTGGGTAATTTAGTTTCTCACTTCACAACAAAACCTCTGAAACCCGATCAAAAAAAAACTATTATTTATTTAGCATTTAATGTTTCTTTCAGAATATTTAATAATAAGTAAAGGTTTAAATCTTCAAACGTTATCATGTGAATAAAGTTTATTAAAGTTATAAGTCTCAAAAGGTCCCCTGTTGGATAGGTAAACGCCGCTCAGTGCTTCAGGTCCCCACTTGGTGTGTGTTTTAGTAAAAATGCAGTAACATTCACTGAGAAATAGATCAAATGTGTGTGTGCTCATTTAAATTGGGCAGTGTATATATTTAGGTGTTCTGAAACATCTTAGAGATGTGGCCAAAGTTCTTCTGGATTGAGTTTGTGTCAGTTTGTTCTGTTTCTTCATGTATTTCCAGACAGACTGGATGATGACCAAACTGACATTAATCTAAAGCAGATGTTTTTGATGATGTTCATTGGCAGCTTTATTATGAAAGCAGTTTCCACAGTCCACACTGCAACACGAAAATGCCGTTGTCATATTTTTCATAAATAAATGATACATATCCATTTTTCATTTCCTAAAAATGCCATCTTAGTGTGGAAAGAAGACCGAAACAAATATGTGTTTTTAAACAAAAAATATATTAGTGTGGCCAAAGTTTGTCCTAAAGTTTAACATTAAATAAAGTTAGATTATGATTAAAAATTCAGTGTTCCAGCTAAGGTCCCCTTTTGGATAGGTAAACGCCGCTCAGAGCTTCAGGTCCCCACTTGGCATGAGTTTTTATAAAATTTGCATATTGTGAATTTTTTAAAAAACATTTTAAGGTCAGTATTATTAGCCATCTTAAGCATTTTTTTACACAATTGGCTGAAGAATAAACCACTGTAATACAATGACTTGCCTAATTAACCTAATTACCCTAGTTAAGCCTTTAAATGTCACTTTAAGCTGAATACTAGTGTCTTGAAAAATATCTAGTCAAATATTATGTGCTGTCATCATGGCAAAGATAAAAGAAATCAGTTATTAGAAATTAGTTACTAAAACTATTATGTTTAGAAATGTGGTGAAAAAAATATACAGGGTGGCTAATAATTCTGACTACAACTGTATATACATATATAATTATTTTAATTGCAAGTCTAAAATCCAGTCAACATCTGGTTGATCAACCAACAAGTGGATCAAAACTTTTCTTCAAAGTTGTCCTAAAGCTATTGAATAAATATACTTTTATGATCCACTTCAAATGTTGACTTCTGTATTTGCAGGTAAAACTAAATTATTTAACATATAAAGTTACTATTAGAATATTCAATAATATATAAATGTTAAAGGTTTTAAAAAGGTTTTAGAGTTTAGCATTAAATAATGTTAGATTGTGAGTTAATGTCTGTGTTCCAGCAGTCTCTAAAGGATAGGTAGACTCACTCAGAGCTTCAGGTCCCCACTTGGTGTGTGTTTTAGTAAAAATACAGGAGTGCATATTGTCAATATTCACTAAGATGTTGATTAAATGTGTGTACTCATTTAAATTGAGCAGTATATATATATATATATATATATATATATATATATATATATATATATATATATATATATATATATATATATATATATATATATATATATATATATATGCACATATATAACAAACAATTTATGCAGATTAAACTCAATTATTTAGGTTTTAATGTCACTATTAGAATATTTAATAATATATAAATGTTTAAAATGTTAGAGTTTAGCATGTAAATAAAGTCAGATTGTGAGTTTAGAGTCTGTGTTCCAGCAGTCTGTGTGTTTCACACTCAGTGTCTCTGCAGTCTATGAAGGTCCCCTGCTGGATAGGTAGATGTCGCCCAGAGCTTCAGGTCCCCACTTGGCATGTGTTTTTAAAAAAAATTCAAATACTTATTTTGAGTTATATTATGAAAAAAGACCTTAAAAGAAAATTTTGTATGTGATTTTTATTTTATTAAAATGAGCAGAAACCATGGTCCCCTCTTGGCCTGTATAGAGCGACGGTCCCCTCTTGGTAGCATAGACGTGTATGTGTGTGTGTGTGTGTGTGTGTGTGTATGTGTGTGTAGGGGTAAGATTGTAGTGGTTGAGGGGGTGCTGGTGGTAGAAGCACAGTTTGGCTGCATTTGTGCTCGATAACGAACGTTTAATGCAAGTCTGGAAAACTGAATACGGTCACCATCTGTTCTATAGCTGACTGTGTTCTGAGGACGAATCAACAGCCAAGCACACTTACTGAAGACAGACAGAGACAAGACTCTGTATGTGTGTGTGTGTGTGTGTGTGTGTGTGTGTGTGTGTGTGTGTGTGTGTGTGTGAGATAGAGAGAGAGAGAGAGAGAGAGAGAGAGAATGAGAATGAGAAACATAGGCGAGCCAGCCAGGAGCTCTGAGAAACCGAGAAAGAGAGAGAGATTTGCTCAGAGGCGAGTGATCCATCACGTGTGTTTAGGGAAAGAACAGACACAGATGAAGGTGAGCACAAGTAGGACGGTCAGACATGAGTCTCACACTCAGAGGTGTCACAACAAAACATACACACACACACATGCTCACACACACACAGCCTGGGGTGAAAAACACAACACATGAGACTCACAGATGTGAGGTCAGGTAAGCACTCACATCAAGACAAAGTCTGAGAGTTCAAGCAAGGAAATCAACTATAATTTTTTGACTGGAATTTAGAAGCAAAAAAAAATGACCAAAACTGAAATATTCTGTAGTAATTTCATAAAACAGTTGTAAGACGTTAAGAGATTTCTTACTATTCAAGATTTGCTTTTTTATTCCTCAAAAGAGAATTATGGCTAGGGGTTTTCAAGCTGCAAAAACAATAAAAATACGGCTGGGCGATATTGCAAAAAAAGATCATGGTATCATGCTTCATATCAATTGATATCGATAATTACTGAATATTTTTTAACAATTTAGGATTATTTTTCTCCACTTTTGGAGAGCGCCGAACATATCCCAGGAGGTGCGTTTTTTGCAGTTTTTGTTTTTGCGAATCCACCAAAAACAAAAAGCCGCTGTGTACGCTTTTTGAGATCTCAAATTCCTCTTGCGAGTGCCATTCAAGCCTGCTGTTCTCGTGTAGATCCACCAGAGGCTGCTGTCGACTGACTGACTGACTGACTGACTGACTGACTGATCGATTGACCCACCCTCCATCCCTAAACCCAACCAATAGTGTTATCAGATGCACCGATTGACCCACCCACCCCCTTCCCTCAACCCAACCGACAGTTTTAAAAAGTAATCCAGAAAAAGAAAAGCCCTGATTTTTTCCACGTTTTCAGATTTTACCACATTCTCACCATGTTATTTACTTGTTTATTTTATTTGTTTGGCTTCTGTTTTTGTCTTATCTGCTTTCTGGAACCGTTCTTTGGCGGATTCGAACCCAGTAGTCATGGTCAACTCCTCTCTGCGTCTCAAGTATGCCTACATACATGGCGAGCTACTAGAAAAACTGGTTACAGCGGAAAAGCCAACCATACAGAGGTAAGCGGTCAACTGGCAAGCGTGAAAAGAAACGCAGTTAGTTTTATCTATGAAATGCAGCCATACATACTTCTGGCTATATAATTCGCAATCTCCAGAAATGTATATAGGGCTACGTTTTAAGAATGAGCCTATGTTGTTTTTCAAGGTGTTTTCAAAAGATTGCTATTCTCTATTGCTGTATTTCTGTTATACAACAAATATATTAACCAGTATTTTACTAGAAAATAACATGAAATATCCAGTTATAGAAAGTATGAATGCTTTGAAGCGTATTTTTTTCACGGCGTACATGAACAGTAAATAAATACAGTAATTCTGGTTCTCAATGCTGCTTCATGGCTCAGACAGACACACACCACCAGCAGGTTGTGATTAAAATTTACCATCGCTCATGATCCCTGGCTAAACCTTTTCAATTTTCATTTTAGAGAGATTTAATATGGATCATGGTTTGGTTGAGCGCCGCCACGGCCCTTCCTAATCTAGAACAATCTCTAGGACAGGACAGAGAAAGAGTGCTTTAAAGAGAGACTAAACAGCTGGTCACCATTACAGTTATTGGTGTTAATCTGAGCCTCTGTGACCTGATATCAGTCATAATCACTCACAAACACACTTTAAATATGAACACACACATGAGCGGCTATGATACCGTGCAGAGGAGGGGAAGAGGCCCGGTCGTGACCCAGAGACGAGGTGTGCTTCTTGGGGAGGGGAGAGAGGCAGATGGGGGTCTGTGGCTCATGTCTGGAAGAGATCGTGTCTGATCCAAATGTGCGCCATGATCATAACAGATGTACTTTTTGAAAGGCGATGTACATTAATGTGTGTGTAGTTATGATGGAAACTTCATGCTGCTGTGATAGCTTACTGTAAAATTTGTGATATGCATTGGAACTGGTATTGTCATGTTTGTTATAATGTGATATCACATTACAGCTGCTGTCTGGGCTTTCCATGCATTTTTACATGTCCCTTTCTGCTTGTGTTCAATACTTTTCCCCAACAAATCAATTCGATTTGTTTTCTTTTTAAGTATGGATTACTTTAGTTGTTACATTGTTTGCAAAAAAAAAAAAAAAACAACATAAACCTTTTACCATTAAACCGTGATGATTCATGAAGTATGTTGAAGTTTAATTTACATTTAAATACCAAGATATAACTAGGGGGCAGCACGGAACGCAGTGGGTAGCACAATCACCTCACAGCAAGAAGGTTGCTGGATCAAGCCCCGGTTGGGTCAGTTGGCATTTCTGTGTGGAGTTTGCATGTCCTCCCCGTGTTTGCGTGGGTTTCCTCCGGGTGCTCCGGTTTCCCGCACAAGTCCAAAGACATGTGGTATAGGAGAATTGGGTAAGCTATATTGTCCATAGTGTATGAGTGTGAATGAGAGTGTATGGATGTTTCCCAGTGATGGGTTACAGTTGGTAGGGCATCCGCTGCGTAAAACATGTGCTGGATAAGTTGGTGGGTTATTCCACTGTGGCGACCCCAGATTAATAAAGAGACTAAGCTGAAAAGAAAATGAATGAATGAATGAATGATATAACTAGGTTTTTTTGTATTTATTGCTCTGCATTGTTACTAAAATAACTGTTTAAAAAAAAAAAAAAAAAAAAAAAAAAAAAAAAAAAAAATATATATATATATATATATATATATATATATATATATATATATATATATATATATATATATATATATATATACTGTATATATATATATATATATATATATATATATATATATATATATATATATATATATATATATATATATATATATATATATATATATATTATTGTCCTTGTCAATTTCTTTTTTTTTACTGAAAGATTACAAGGACTGTTTACACTATTTTTATTTATAAAGTATTTTAGGAACCTGCAAAAAATAAAGGGATGAATCACCAGTAACATCCACTTACCGGCCACTTTATTAGGTACACCTGTCCAACTGCTCATTAACGCAAACCTTGAGGCAGATGGGCTACAGCAGCAGAATACCAGTGCCACTCCTGTCAGCTAAGAACATGAAACTGAGGCTACAATTTGCACAGGCTCACCAAAATAGGACAATCGAAGATTGGAAAAACGTAGCCTGGTCTGATGAGTCTCAATCTCTGCTGCAACATTCAGATGGTAGGGTCAGAATTTGGCATCAACAATATGAAAGCATGGATCCATCCTGCCTTGTTTTAACAATTCAGACTGATGGTAGTGTAATGGTGTGGGAGATATTTTCTTGGCACACTTTGGGCCCATTAGTACCAATTGAGCATTGTGTCAACACCACAGCCTACATAAGTATTGTTGCTAACCATGTCCATCTCTTTATGACCACAGAGTACCTATCTTCTGATGGCTACTTCCAGCAGGATAATGCGCCAGGTCATAAAGCATGAATCATCTCAGACTGGTTTCTTGAATATGACAATGAGTTCACTGTACTTAAATGGCCTCCACAGACACCGGATCTCAATCCAATAGAGCACCTTTGGGGTGTGGTGGAATGAGAGATTCACATCATGGATGTGCAGCCGACAAATCTGCAGCAACTGTGTGATGCTTTCATGTCAATATGGACCAAAATCTCAGAGGAATATTTCCAGTACCTTGTTGAATCTATAGCACGAAGGATTATGGCATTTCTGAAGGCAAAAGTGGGTCCAACCTGTACTAGTAAGATAGCCAATGAGTGTTTATTATTATTATTTACAAACTCTATTTCTTTTTTGTATTTTTCTTAAATCAGCGTTTTTATTTGCTTCATTATATGAATTTGGATGACAACACCTCTAAATCTCCATTTAATATCATATATGTTTTCATTGGATGACCCTCAAAATGTCAGTTTTGCTATTAGATGTATTGCAAAGTGTTGCTTTTTATTTTAAAATACTAAAAATTGTCTATTAATTACCAGATCTTCATACACACTTTTAAATGTGGCCTCAAACTTCTGGATCCCACAGTAAAATCAAAGGTTCTGGAGAGTGAAGAGAGATAAATTAAGTAGTGTGTGTGTGCGTACATGCGTGTATGTGAGTGTGTGTGTGTGAGGGGAAATTGGCCCAGCTCAGTCTGAGACAGGCTCGAGCTCTCAGTTGGATTACAGCAGAGCATTAGAGCAGAATGCACAGAAAAGCCTTCAGCTCCAATGTAAATAATGACTGTTAGCACAGGCCCGTACACAAACACACACATACACCAACACACACACAAGGCAACAAACATCCAGTCGGACAGATTATACACAAGTAATCAGTAGATCTGGCACTGTCAGATGGTCACTTCTCATTTAAGATGGTAAGTGAATAAGTAATGTACAGCACACACAGACACAAACGCACAAACACAAATGTTGTCATTGTAAACCAGAGTCAAACAGTCTACAGAAATAAAGCAGTGCCTTTCAGACATGCTAAAGTATGCGTTTGTGTGTGTATGTGTGTGTGTGTGTGTGCATGTGTTTCTTTCTCCTGCTACTGAGGGGATTAATAGAGGGGGTGAGTGTATCTCCCCCTAATCCACACACTCTCCATGCTGCCCTGTGCGTGTGTCACACTGCCTTTCACTCTCTCAGCCAACTCTCACTGATGGAGACACAGAGAAATGTAACGTAATATGCAAGCACATATTTAATCTGACAAACTCTCAAAATAGGATATACAACAAAAATTATTAAACTACAACAATATTGGTTTTACAAAAAAAAAACATAAATAAGCAAATAAATGCACAAACATTTACACACACACACACACGCACGCATGCACACACACACACACACACACACAGATATATTTATTCAAATAATATTTTAGTCATCAAACAAATTTAGAAATTGAAAGATAATACAATTAAATTAAAGCAAAATATTGCAAAAAAAAATATTACAACCTACAAAATTTCAACAAAATTTTTAAATTTTTTTGCTTCTCTTGATTTTTCCTTTTTTAAATTTGTATTTAATATTTTTCTATAATATATAAATTTGGGTGTACTAGTTTTTGGAAAGTCAGCATAAGTCATTTTGTTAGATGAGCTCCAGATTTGGCTTCTGTACAGACTGATCTCATGTATATGCACAAATATAACATTGTATAGCTTCCTTTAAGAAAAATGAATTTAAAAGACAGATTTGTGAGGGGTGTGCTTATATATGCTGAGCACTGTATACTTGCAGGAACAGTTGGTCCCTACATCATGAGGACTACAAGGCACACACACACCCAAAGAATTACAAATATTGTTTAGAAATATAAGATATCCAGCTGAAGTCAGAATTATTAGCACCCCTGAATTATAAGCCTCCCTGTTGATTTTTGTTTAATTTTTAGATACATGTATACATTTATATAATTTACATCATTCGTGAATGAATCAATAATATATTAATTATTAAATAACTTAGAATAAATTTTATGTGTATAACTTAGAATACACTATTGTGTATTTCTTATGTGTTTTTATAAGTATTATGCAATTCCCAACTACCTTAATTTTAAAGTTGTAAATTGTAGTAAATTAACATTGCCAATGACTTTGGTTAGTAGTTAGACAGACAGACAGACAGACAGACAGACGGACAGACGGACGGAAAGATAAGACGGATAGATAAGACGGATAGATAGATAGATAGATAGATAGATAGATAGATAGATAGACAGACAGACAGACAGACAGACAGACAGACAGATAGATAGATAGATAGATAGATAGATAGATAGATAGATAGATAGACCGATAGACCGATAGACAGATAGACAGATAGATAGATAGATAGATAGATAGATAGATAGATAGATAGATAGATAGATAGATAGATAGATTAGAATAAATAAATGGACGAACCGACCGACCAGCCGGCCGACCGACCGGTCGACCGACCGACCGACCGACCGACCGACAGATAGATAGATAGATAGATAGATAGATAGATAGATAGATAGATAGATAGAGAGATTTGAATAAATAAATGGACTGACGGACCGACGGACCGACCGACCGACCGGCCGGACCGACCGGACCGACCGACCGACCGACCGACCGACAGACAGACAGATAGATAGATAGATAGACTGACAAATGGACGGATGGACGGACGGACAGACAGACAGACAGATAGACTGACAAACGGACGGACAGACAGACAGACAGACAGACAGACAGATGGATTATATTTTATATTCCTGATTAAGTTATACAGTACTAACTTATTTACTAACAAAATAAAAAAGCAATTGATCTACAGAACACAAATCGTGACTCAATTTGTCTTACCATAATCCCTTAAAAATGTCAAATTTTTGTAGACTGTGTGTTTATTTTTTTAATGCGGATTAAAATAACCCAGCATTTTTGGATGCACATATTAGACAATTTCTTCAAAGAATGCAACATAATTATGCAAGATAATTATCGAACAATATGCGTATAATCCTCCACTATATTTTATGAAGGTACTGGTACTTTAAAGTCATTTTAGAGGTCAGCTGAGGTGCAAACAGCTGCTTAAGGTGTAACAACTGCATTTGACAATACTTGATGTTCAGCTCCGAATGAAGCATTTACAGCAGCGATCAGACCACTGAATATTAAACATAACCATTCACTGTTTTAACCCCCTCCAAGCATGTAAGTGCTGCTTTACCTCTGCAAACATGATTAAATCAGACAATCTACTGTGTTAAATCCTCTTACAGCTCCATATTACATATCTGCCCAACAAAAGAGACTCAATCAGAACAATCAAAACCCGCTCTCTGGCCCGGATTATCTGATCCCATTGTCATGATTAAAATGAAAAGAGAGCCAAGAACATGATGGAAAATCCCATGTTCTGAATATAAGAGATATCAGGAGGGGCAGGGGAATGCAAATATATCTGCCGTAAGTCTGATACGGATCAGCCATTGTTTGCTGTTATGAGATAGTAATACACGGGCCAGAGATGATTGGTTGACTGGGAGAGTGTCAACCATTGGATGAAAAGATATGTATAAAGTTATTGGCTGTTCATTTTAAAAGTACAGCCACCTAGGAAAAATATAAGACTGCTGTTGTCCATTATGCCAAAATGTATAATGGCTATGTTTAACTACACTGCCCACCCAAAAGGAAAAGGCGCCACCTGGATTTAACCAATGAAAACATAAGAGCGTGCCATTAAATAATTACTGCATCAATTGTTATGTTTCAGCTTGTAACAAGTTATTAAACCCTAACTAAACATGTGGTTCTGAGAATGGTTCTTCTTAAAACTATCAATGGTTATTAAGAACATTTTTTATTTTATTTTCATTTAACATGTTGCTTTATTTCTTTGTAAATATTTAAAATTGTTTAATAGACATTTCTGAGTGAAATGTTTCAAAGTAAATCCTACCCTTGGATTCAGTGTAAAGGGCTTATAGACAGAGCAAAACGCTTAATTCTTCCAACAACCGCCCTAAATCATCCCATAGAGTTGATTTACAGCTTGGAAGTGGTGTGTGCGCAGATCAAGAGTGTTTGTGTGTGCGTGTTTCTGCCAGTTCTCCTGTAGTCTCTGCAGGGTGTGGGGATTATCTGAGGAAGTGCAGGGGAGTGGCAGTAATGAAGAGACCTCCTCGAAAGCATATGAACACACACACACACACACAGGTTCAAAAAAGCACTGTTCATTCATGATATGCACTAGAACCGAACTACAAATCTACAGTATATCCTCACATCAACTAGTTAAACCTAAACACTAAGTTGAGAAAGTCAATTAAAACAATCTCCACAGTTTGCACTACATTATTAATTTAGCAGCACACTCATTAAGAGAATATACTGTTAATATTTATATGGAATCTGAGAGCGATTCTACACAGTATCAGTTCATCTGTTGTCTTCTCTCTCCTGTTCCTCCTCAAAGTCATCTGGGCCATTATCCTTCCAGAGTAATTAAGAGGGAGAATATTACCTCAGATACACCCCCTCGCCCTCTTATGGATCGGCCCCTCTCAGCATGATGGATGGAGGCCTGTCACATCAGCCTGAACATCAGAGGGGTGCAGGACCAGCCATAACACACCTCTAATCACATAAAACCAAACACTTGTCATTACACACTCTAATTGTCAAAATGCAGATGGTAGGGCTGAGTAATAACAGCTTCTTGAATTGAGCGTCTTTGTGGATTGTGGTAATACTTGCTAATGTAAATATTGTTTATAAATCTATTGTGGTTATAAAACCACAACATAAAAACATAATCAGTGTATTTCATAATTTTACTTATTTCAGCCACTTTTTTATTTCATTTGTGGGGTTGGGTGGGACATTTTCCTGGGATATAAACCTACAATTTCTGTAGATTTCAATGTCCTATTTGAAGTTACACTCAAAGAACAATAAGAGCAGCCATTTCAGGAATATTTCATATATTCTGAAGCAGAATATAAAAAAATAAATGAAATGTAATTTTTAAAATGAGATGCCTATGAGTTACTGGTGTTAATTTGGAAACTGATGGTCATTTCCTCACAATTTTTTTCATGAAATTTTACACAAATTTTCCAATGTTCTCAGAATTTGCGAGATGGTAAGCTATTCTGTAATGACCCTTTCAGCCAGAACAACAGAAGTTTGATAGCTCAAAAACTGTGATTTCTTTAATATTGCATCTTTACAATGCCATTAACAAGTCCCCCAAAAAATGATGGTCGTCCACAAAAGACAGGATGATGCATAGAATCTCAACTGAGAATCTCAATTGGTTCAACAGCTGGAATTACACTCCTGTTCAGAGGTGAACAGGGTAAGGATCTGAATCTTATCATACAACGTCTTGACATTGTAGATGATTTAAACTAGAGATGCCCAAAGTGGAGCCCGTGGGCCAAAGTTGGCCCACCATCCCATCTGAGAAGAGAGTAAGAATGGAGAGAGATGGAGAGAATGCCTTTAACATAGATCGTAGTCTCTAATTTGACATAACCTATTTTGTTTGTTTGTTTTATTGCTGAGCTACAAATAAACAAACTGAAATTAAATGCTGTAAATTAATCTGAGTTTTTAAAATGTAAATACTGTCACTCCATGGATAGAGGACTATGAAGACATCAGTGAGCAAATCAAGGCGAAAACTAGTGTAACTCTATTCTGTTATAAATGAGTTCTAAAGTTCATTTTAAAAATGTAATGTAAAACATTGTATTAGTTATTAATAAAGCAATGCTTTCTAGTTATTTTAAAATATTATTAAATAAATAAGGAAATTACATCTGGCAAATATATTTACCTTCAGCTCATCAGCCTCAATTAAGGTTTTTAGCCCTTCATAAGAAAAACTTTGGGCATGCCTGATTTAGACTAAAAACCCTGCAGTCCCCAAATATTTCTCAGCAGCAAGAATCAAAAGATTAAACTAACTTTTGCTAAAGAGTATGTTGTGTGTACATAGAACTCAATCAAAGTGCACTTTAGTGATAAAATCAAGTTGTTTTACTTAAGTCTTAGCAAAGTCACACAGAAAAACGGGTCAAACAGTTCCTTCAAGCTGAAAACAGCAAAATAATGAATTGTCAGCCCAGAGTCCTGAGCTAAACCTGAATGAAAATCTCTGGAAAATCCTTGCTGACAAAGTTATGTAGAAGGTAGAGGAAGAGACTGAAGAAATAGTGATCACAGCAGAGCAGTGTAAGAGACCAGTATTATACTGTGGCAACAGATGTGTTAATGAATGGTTAAATGCATTACACTCATTTTGTTGCTGTTGAAAATGGTATTGGTAACCCAAATTTCTTCATGATGCATATAATTTTTTTATGTTTTTTACTAAAATGTTCCACCTATGAAAATAGTATTTGCTCATAAATCAACCTACACTGAATGTGTGTGAAGAGAGACATGGAGAGAAAGAGATGTTTTCTTGCAAGTTCTCTTTAGTTCTCTTTCAATTTAATTTGAATATATTATGACTTATACTGGCATAGATTATAAGATGAAATGAATCAACGGATTCTGACAAATGTAATATTAGTTTTGAAAATTAAACAATTGCTATTTTCCTCTATTTTAAGTCTCTTTGGACAACAGTGCCAGCTAAAGTAATGTTAATGTAATTTACCTTGGTGGGCTTTTTATCGGATTGAGGTGATAAAGTAAACATGCTTAAGCCACAAGCCTGCAGATGCAGAACCAGTAATCTGTTGTGTTATAAAAACAAAAACATGAAACAATAAAGAGGAAAAAACAGCATACATCATTGTCTGTCGGTAGAATTGCAAGCACGAATAACAAGTTATTCATATAAGGGCTTATCTGGAATATTAGTATTAGCTGAGGAGGCTTTAGGGCACATCTCTCCTCTCTCGCTCTCTAACTCTAAAGCTTCCACCTCAGGGGCAAAAGAATGGAAAAACAATTGGATCCCTTTATTGTCAAAGCATGTTAAGAAGCCCTTCTGCACCCCAACCCCCCGCCCCCATATCCTGGAGAAACCTAAGTCAGAAAGAAATTACATAAATCAAATCCATTTTCATTATTACAATATTTCAGAGGCATTATCCCTCAGACAAAACGCTGTAAACCCCATTTATTCTTTTTAATCCTTCAAAGAGTGGCTGATTTTACCTGATTCTGATTGGGTTTGCATGGGGTAAGAGTGTGAATGACATCAACAAGTCTGAGAGGCTGGAATCATGTTGGTGGATCCCATTGAGATGATTAAAATGAACTTGTGTGCATGTGTGTGCGCGCATGTGTGTGTCCGTCTGTCTCTCAGCTACACGAATGTGCCTTTATCCACTCTTCCATTATAACCCATTCAAAACAGGTGAAATGTTTTGGAAGAGATTAAAATGGTGGAGAAAGAAAACAACAAAAACAAAAAAGAGAAGCACTGGGACTGTCTGATTGACACTGGAAAAATATTTGGTCAGGAGTTGTTTCAGTTAAACTATCAGTGAAAGGAAACGGCAATAATATATAACACCAATAATATTCATCCATCCATCCATCTACCAATGTATTTAAAGCTGCTCGATTATGGGAAAAATCAAACACAATCTCATGGCAATTCGTAACTTTTTGAGTCAGTGGCTAATTCGTATGAATTCGTACAATCTAAATCGTACAATTGAGTACGATTTGCTTATCCCCCAATGACGGTTGGGTTTAGGGGTGGGGTTAGGTGCCATGCCTCCTTTTTAAAATCGTACAATTTTGTACGACTGAATTCGTACACTGTAAAACATTGTCATGATTTCAACGGTAAAAAAAACTGTAAAAATGCTACAGTAAAAATTCGTAACCTGGTTAACAGTGTGTTTCCTTAATATATACAACGAATAACCGTAAATTGACTTTCCCAGAGTTCCCTGTATGGCACATCACTTTTTATGCTTTTTGTTGACATTACTATGGATCTTTTTAGTTGTTTCCCCATCAGTTATGTACATTAGAGATTTATGTTACATCTATTGTTGAAAAACAATGTTTATTTCATGACTTTCATTTTATGCATGTTACCATACTGGTGTTTAGTAGCTGTGTGAATGACACCTTCTATATATTGATACACTTTTCTGCTTTTGGGAAAAGTTGATTGTGATGAGCGTTGGTTTATTATGTAACTTACTCATCACCAACTGCATATGGGTGTGCTAATGTGTCTAACTGTGTAACAAATTATGTGTAGATGTTGGTAATTCAAAATACAGACATATTACATCTATAAATTAATAAAATACGGTAGTTTACCGTAAAAATTAGAAAATTTTAACGGTAAAGTACTGGCAACCACAGCTGCCATTTTTGTGCTGTAAATTTTACGGATTTATTTTTTACAGTGTACGAATTAGCCACTAATCTGAAAAAACATAAAATACTTACGTTTTCTCATGAGATCAGGCTGGAAAAATCATAATCATGATTATTTTGGTCATAATTGTAATCACGATTATTCAAAACGATTACAGTTGAAGTCAAAATTTTTAGCCCTTCTGTGATTTTTTAATTTTTTATATATAAATATCTCCCAAATTATGTTTAACAGAGCATGGAATTTTTCACAGTATTTCCTATATTTTTTCTTCTGGAGAAAGGCTTATTTGTTTTATTTTGGCTAGAATAAAAGAAGGTTTAAAATTCTGACACCTATTTTAAGGTCAATATTATTAGCCCCCTTAAGCAATATATTTTTTTGATTGTCTGCAGAAGAAACTACTGTTATACAATGACTTGCCCAATTACCCTAAGCCTTTGAATCACACTTTAATCTGAATGCTTGTATTTTGAAAAATATCTAGTAGAATAATTATGTGCTGTCATCATAGCAAAGATAAAGAAATCAGTTATTTAAAATGAGTTATTAAATCTATTATGTTTAAAAATAGGTTGAAAAAAAATCTTTCACTTAAACAGAAATTGGGGGGAAAAAGGTCGCTAATAATTCAGGAGGGATAAATAATTCAGACTATAACTGTATATATATATATATATATATATATATATATATATATATATATATATATATTTTTTTTTTTTTTCCTCCCTGTAAATAAGGAAAGGGAAATAAATACACTAGAATAAAATAATAAAATATGAAACTGTGCTTTAAGCATCTTCACTGTAAGAAAAAAAAACTTTAATTGTAGTTACAAAAGTCCTTAAGTCAAGAGCAGTGAGTGATTTTCTCCTTTGGTTGTTTGGTTGTCAGCAGCAGGAATATTGCGCACTGTCACTTTAAGAGCAGTGCAGTTCTGATTAATGGTTTCACTTTTACATGTCTTTTGATTCTCAACTCGTTTGTTTATTACACAAATGAGGGTTAATATGAATAATCCCTAAACATGGTGTTTTGACATCTATTTGACCATTAAAGCGCTCACGTTAAGATGACTTTAGATGTGTGTGCTTGTCTCTTGAGGCGGAGCGCACACACACAACAGCATGCAGTCTCATTCACGCTTTTAAAAACATGAATGATTCGAATGTACATCAATGAATGATGCACATCCCGGTGCTGCAAAAGTTACATTACAGTACATGCTTTCAGTAATTTTCACGTGAAACTAAGCTCTGCAGAGCAACAAATGTGTACAACTGGAAAGGGGGCAGTATATGATGCTATAATCTATCCCAGGCTCATTATGAAAACAAACATACCGATATATAAATTTCTGGAGATCGCAAAATACATCAAATTTATCTCGCGAGTGCCATTCGCACCTGCTGTTCTTGCGTAAATCCACCAGAGGCTGCTGTTGACTGAGGGACTGACTAATCTATTGACCCATGTTCCTTTCCTAAACCCAACCAATAGTGTTTTCAAATGCACCGGTTGACCTGCCCAGCCACTTCCCTAAACCCAACCATCCATCTATCCATCCATCTATCCATCCATCCATCTATCTATCTGTCCATCCATCCGTCTGTCTGTCTGTCTATCAAAAGATATCAGAAATCAGCAGTCTTCAAAAGCGAGGTCTAGTTAGCCGAATATAAAAACGGTTTAGAAAAGGGAAAGTGGCACAGTAACAGGAGTGTTAGTGATTGACTGGGCTTTAAGTGGAAGTCCCCGGAGTGAAGCACTTTCCCGTGATAAAGATCCTGAACTGTGGAATCAGCCATAAGCAGATTAGTACAATGGGATGAGGAGGCTTTGAGAGTCTTTAGCCCAATTCACTGCCGAAGAGATCGACTGCGACTAGTCAAGATAAATCTAAACGCCCCCCTCCTCCTTTCTTTAACAGCCTGCACTCAACCCTTCAGGCCAAACATCACTCTCGAACCCCACATTCCTCATCTGGACCTGGTGCAGAGGCGGCCAGAAACCAGTGTCATGCTGAGCATGAGTACATGACCTACCAGCCCTCACGCTGATTTGGGCTGCTTTGCTAACAGCGCTAATCACAAATACACGCAGCTCTTGTACTACAAATGCTTTGTCTTGTTGATGTAGATAACAGGGGTGTGTGGTGAATTGTAAACTCCAAATGGGACATTAAAGGGAGGGGGGTGGGGGGGTCATTAGGTCCTGTTAGCTTGTATGACACTACACGGCTTTCCTCTCATGTCAGGACTTGTCGAGTGACAGTACATCACCTCCCAGTCTGAACTGTACAGCCAGGAATTCAAATGACACAAAGAGTTATTCCGTTCGTAATGAAGCCGCTTAATGAAACCATTGCCCTTGAAAGTTCTTCATCAATTTCAGCCCTCCCTCGCTCTCTCTCTCTTTCTCCACCGCTCTCGCTCTGTCTTGTCAGCACAGCCACGTGGCAGCTCTATATTAATTAAAGCCACCGTTTCCTGAAGTACTTAAGTGAGGTGCCCTCATTGATAATGAGCAGGTTCAAAAGAGTGCCATCCCTCCAAAATGACTTTTTAAACCAGCCTTATTAAGCAGAAAATTATGCCCAAATCAGCCTACAAGCTCCTCATTAAAAGCCACTGATCCTTGGCCGCGCGCTTGTTCGTCCGATTTTAATTAGGAACGCACGAGTCTCACTGCCGCGCTAAACGCCATTAATCTTCCCTTTCATTCGGTCTCAGACGCTCAGGAATGTGTAGCGCTCGCAGCCTCCGCCTCCTGTCTGCCTGCCAGCCTGAGGGACTGTGAGCGCCGGCTTGAGCTGGAGGCGGACGATGAGGATGGCCAAGTTTAGGAGGAGTTTCTCTCACCCGTCGGAAAACATAAATGCGTTTCAAGACTTTTAATAAAAGGATGTCATACACTGTAGAAATACATATGGGGCTGTGCAAGGATCGCTGCAAAACATTTGCTATTTTTAGACTAAAAAAAGAAAGAAAATTCATCATTTTGAATTTCACATTTGTGGCACATACGATGGAAATTAATTATATTCCAGTTTTTGGAATTGAATCTGACTTGACTATTAAAAGGACTCACAAAAATACTTTTATTGAAACTAATGTATTTATTAAAATTTAATACTGTGTTTATCACTTTTACAGTTATTCAATTGAATTCATCTTTATTTCTATAGCGCTTTGACAATGTAGATTGTGTCAAAGCAGCTTAACATAGAAGTTCTAATAGATTGAAACTGTCAGTCTAGTTTTCAGATGTTCAGTTTAGTTCAGTTCAGTGTGGTTTAATTTTCACTACTGAAAGTCCAAACACTGATGAGCAAATTCATCGATGCTAATGATACATTATTAGCATCGATGGTAATACAATACAATAATATATAATACGATAATTCAATAATACAATACCATAATAATACATTGTGTCAAGCTAAAATGTATAATTTTATCATAAAGTCATTGCATTAGCAGAACTAGTGTACTGTTTGAGATGTAACGTGCTGTTTACTTTTACTGTCATTTTAGGGCATTGTGTTTAAAACTATAGGCAAATGTATTACATTACTAAAGTTAATAACTCAAAAAACTCACATTATTAAAAAACGTTACACATTTATGTTATCATGTTATGTGAGAAGTTGTCCTTGTAACTTTTATTGTCATCTTAGAGTTTTACATGCATCAAATTACAAAAACATGTACATTTTGAGAAGTTTAATTTTTTTTGTAATTTTTTTCAATGTAGATTTTGACCTTTGGACATTTTTTGGACTCCACAAGGAAAACGACTCATAAATTAAACAGAATAAAAAGTATTTTGAAAATGTAAAATCCAAAAGACCAGACTGATCTAAACACAGATCTCAAAATAGAAATCTGATATATGGAAATATGCGCAAATTACATGTGACATACTAGTTCACATATAGAAAATATGTCATACATGCCATAATTTTGCAAAATTTTGCCTTTTTCTTTCAACCATTATAATTACAAATCTGTACATTATGTCATATATTTTACCGACATTTATACAGTAATACCTATAATTTAAAACCTATGAACACACCCACATCACCATATACAACAATAAACAATAATGAAAGCTGTATCATATATTTTAAACATCAATATTTAATGATTGGTAATGATTGTTTATTAAAACGATGTGTATCTTGTGTGCTGCTGATCTAAAGTAATGTTCCTGAGGTAGTTGTATATGATAAAAGGATTATGTCAACCAATTATCCTTCTCTAAAGAAATTAATGCGACATGCAAAGTTTTAAAAAATTGTCTGCAAAAATCTAAAATTTGTGGCAAAATTATTGTAAAAAATTGTATTTTATTCAGTTCACCTATAGCGCATGTCTTTGGACTATGGGGGGAAACCAGAGCACCCAGATGAAACCCACAGAGACAACATGCAAACTCCACACAAAAATGCCAACTGACTTGAACCAGCGACCTTCTTGCTGTGAGGCGACAGTGTTAACCACTGAGCCACCGTGTCCCCACTAAATTATTTATTTATATATTTACTAAATTATATATTATTTTGCAATTATAGCAATAAATGGAAAATAGTATGTATAATGTATATATGTATATGTATATGTATAAAAGCAATTGTCTTTAAATGATCTGTCATAAACTTTATAATTTAAAAGACATACTATAAATTGTTAAAAATATAATCAAATAAAATTGAATATAACTTAATTGAACAGAATTCCTTTTCAATTAAAAGTGAATTTTCACACTAAAATCATTTGAACGTTCCTATTGTTTACACCTCGTGTCTTAAAAGTGAATATTTGAACATTTATTAAAAGGCCCCATTCATGTCCATTCTATTTGCCTGATTCAGATTTCTGCTTTTTGTGAAGAACTTAAACTTTAAGTGAAGCCAAAATGCTCAAAACTTAATCTGATCTGGCATTTCCTTTTAAAAGAAATGCTGAAAAACACATAGACTTGCATTATGATTTAATCTGCCGTGTTTATGAGCCATTGCAGTAGAGCGCACCTCTGCCTGTCTGCCTGTCAGAATTCTGCCTGCATGGAAGATTATGGATGGCCAATTACATAGTTTCTGGCATTAATTAATGATGTTAACTGTCTCCCCTGCTCCTTACAAAACAGAGTCTCTCCTAAGCTGCCTCCAGGAGGACAGCCCGGCTGATTGTGAGTGTGTGTGTGTAGGCGTATTGTCTGTAGGGATGCATCTAAATAAATTAATCTACAACACAAAGTCCATATGTTAGTTAATGTACTATAATGTATTACTACATCTTTAAAAATCTATTTGTGTTCTTTCAAAGCTCATTATCCTGCACGTGTCGGCCGTGTTCGAGCGTGTCATGTGCTTCCGCCAAAGCTCTGATTGTAATGGCCCTGACAGAGGAGGGGAAATGTGGTTGAACTGGTGCATGTCTCTTTTCTCTGGGTTTCTACTCTCCTGTCGTCTGCCCAAATTTCCCCCCACCAGTTTGGCGTCTGAGGGCCATTACAGAGATTAAGCTGAGGAAGTGGACTGGCTGCCCTGCGTGTCAGCTCACATACACTGACAAACTGGGAGATGAACACTTATTCTCTCCTCTGTTCGCTCTCATTCTGTTGTGCAGCTTTTAAAGACTTTTGCTATAGCCGTGCACCTGCCTAAAGGCCTATAGATCAGCTTTCATTGTGCTTTCTTTGCAGAGCATCAGAAGTTATGTTCTCACTTCAGTACAAGTTAACATTTAACTTTAGTGGCATAACATTACAATATGGTTCTTGTGATTAATGTTAGTTAATATGAAACAATAATGCATTTAATAATCTTCCTATTTTGCCCCATAACAGACATTGTAAGCCCATGGACTGACCTTTTTTCAGTGGGTCATCATTAAAAGAAAAGACTTACACGTTGCTTAGTGTGGTTTTAGGAACACAATTTTACTAAAAGGAATAAACAAATACATAAATAAATGTATAAATAAATGAATCAATAAATAGGTGATGCGGGGGCACAGTAGGTAGTGCTGTCGCCTCACAGCAAGAAGGTCTCTGGTTCGAGCCTCGGCTGGGTCAGTTGGCATTTCTATGTGGAGTTTGCATGTTCTCTCTGTGAGTCCGCATTCGCGTGGGTTTCCTCCAGGTGCTCTGGTTTCCGCCACAAGTCCAAAGACATACGGTACATTGGGCTAAATTGTCCGTAGTGTGTGAGAGTGAATGAGTGTGTATGGATGTTTCCCAGAGATGGGTTGCAGCTGGAAGGGTATCCGTTGCATAAAACATGTGCTGGATAAGTTGGCGGTTCATTCCGCTGTGGCTACCCCGGATTAATAAAGGGATTAAGCCGAAAAGAAAATGAATGAACGAATAAACTAAATAAATGTTTTAAATATGTTTTTTTTTTAAGTGGATTAAAGTGCATAGATTGTGCTAGAAAAAAAGTCTCAACAATAAATGCTCAGCATGATGTTGGCAATACAAACCAACTACATTGTTTGAAGGGTCCAATTAAATGTTTGTGAGCAGTCGATGAAGAGGTTAGACTGCATGGCATTATTTTATACCTGACAACTTTTATCGGCAGTTCAAGATCAGTTTTTTCAGGAGAAATATGTATATATTTTGTGTTGTGCACTCTATTATATATTTGCAGACCTTTTGTATTCTCAAACAGCTACATCAGAAGGAAAGGTATCATTCAAAAATGAATAATAGAGGTACTTTATTGGAACTTTTTGTGGATTTTTGTCATAATAATTACCACCAAAAAACAGAATTTTGAAAATTTTTATATTGCTACTTATAATATTGCTAAATATTGCTATAATTCGGTCTGCCACTCCTAATAAAAGGGACATGATAAAACAAGATGATTTGACACTGATAATATGAGTGACTGCTCCGTATTAAATTTCTGTTTAGGTCACGTTTTCATTGTCTATTGGTCTCATTCATTTAAGTGATGCAAATTTGCAGGTCAGAGTTCACCAAGCTTAAACTCTGGAATACAGCAAGATGTGAAACTTGTCGCATGAGCTTGCATGACTGCATATGGATGGAAGTCAATGGGGCAATAAGTGCAGTGTGACAGTGCCTTAACACTTAGGTTTGTTGACATTGCTAGTTTGTTTCTGTGGATACTCGTTGGTTAATCAATTATGTTCACCTGTGTCTAGTTTGGTTCCTCATTAGTAGGCCCACATGGAATCTGCGCACGCAGAAATTCGCAGATTTTCAGCCCATCATTGAGTCTATGTATTTACTTGTGTAAATGTGTGTAAATGTATATTTAATCAGTTTTTAAATGAATTACAGTAATATTATTGACTTATTTGAAAATGTTCATGTGATTTACTTGCAATACAGTTTGTAAAGTAATAATTTCTTTTAGTAGATATATGGTAGATATTTTAAATGAGAGACTTACTTTGTATAATAAATGGATCTAATTGGATTTGCATTGTAAACATTAAATAAAATTTAAAAATATATATTTTTAAACATATTTGTAACAAGTTACGATACACCCACAATGCTTCTGCATAAATCTGCAGATTTTTTACAATATTCTGTGCAAAAATAGCAAAAAATGTCCACAGATTCTGTCTGGCCCTACTCATTAGTCATGTATTTTTGCCCTTAGTTTGATTCTTCCTCTTGTCCTGCATTCTCTTTAAATATGTGAAGCTGCAGGTTAAAAATTAAGTTATATTTATATAAACACACACACATTGAATTTTCTACTAAAACTTTAGTTGAAATGTAAAGCTGATTGTCAAAGAAATAGTGGATTTAACTTTACACATAAACATTAATAAGCAATGTGTTCACATTAAAATCGCATTAGCAATAATATTCGTATTTTCTGTGTCTTATGACTATACTACTGAAACAGTATTTTAATCTTTACATACTGTACAATGTACAATAACAATTACCTGACTGTAAGGATTATTAATTTGTAATATTTTTAAAATATGATAAGAATAAAGCTGAGTGGGCAGTTCCGCTGTGGCAACCCCGGATTAATAAAGGGACTGAGCCGAAAAGAAAATGAATGAATGAATAAAGCTGAGTGTAACTTGTACTCAAGCCACAATACTCTTTCTGAGGAACAACCTAAAATTATTATTTAAAATGACTAAACTGGACCAAGAATTTTTCTTTTAATTGTGCATCTAAACAAACAACCAAATATAAAAATATAACCAAAATGCAGATTAAAAATATGGCCAAATGCTGATTCTTCACAGATCAGCTAAGCCACAACACAGCAAAACATCCACATGAACCTATAGATTTTCCTCCTTGGAACCATTAACCTTCTTTTCTCCTCAGTCTCATCCTCGTGTAATTCTACAGTTTAAATGCATGGTGTCAGGTGCCTTGTGGGGATGGGTGAGGGTTCTGGCCTGCATGCCATGTTAAGAACGTTAGCGGGCATATAGACGGGCATCGCCGCCCTCCCGCCCGCATCCATGTCTGATTAGAGTAACGAACAGAGGGCTGGTCCGTCATGCCGCATTGTCCCTCACGTCGGCCTGAATCACATGGCTCCTCGGAACCAAATGACTCAGTCGGTCATTGCATACGACAAACTGGGCCGCAAGCAGGGGGGCAGCAATGATGTCACAGACCCACCAAAGGAGGATCCCCTCCTAAAATAAAGTGCTCTTCTCCACCTGAATGTAATATATAGAAAAAATAGAAAAACGAAGCACCAAAGGCACATACAAAGCGAGCTAATTATCACATACGGACCATCTGCACCCTCTAAATCAGCATTTCAAGCGACGCTCACGCACACGCAGGTCTATTGAGGGTCACCACGTACAGACGTACTGCTTTATACACTTTTGTGCTTCCTTCCAAACTACCTCTCCTGCTTCCAGAGGCCTTTGACACTCTGGCTGAGTGCCTTCCAGTGTCTGCATGTCTGCTGAGCATAAACAACACCAACCTGAGCGCCGTTAGCACCAGTCCGCCCCCATCTCTCCTTTGTTGCTCTCGGCCTGTTTGCATCGCCGAAGCTCACAGTCCCAAACATGTGTGCGCAGCTATATATGCGTATGTACATCAGCAGAGCAGGGCAGAGCTGTGATGTGCTTCCTCAAGAGCTTAATGACTCTCAGCAGTGCTGTCAGAAACACTCGGCAGAGTCCGGCACTTAAGGGCATATGTTTTTCCCTCTCCTCAGCCGCCTGCAAAGAGCGACAAACACACACAAACAGAAGCTCCCAGCTACGGTAATGAAATCATTCAGCAGTGAACCCAAGAAAAAGAAGGGCAGTGAGAAATAACTGCAACCCTGTGATGAACAGCTTGTGTTAGGAGGCTCAGGCAAGATGTGCGCTCCTTTGCAGCCATTGATAGGTAGAGTACTTTCAAATTGTAGTGTGTTACTGATCAAAAAATAGTTACTCATTTTAGGTAATCTGATTTGAGGTCTTGGATTACTTGTAGATTACTTTTAATCTTAGTTTACTTTTAGATTACTTTGGACAGTTTGTAAAAGATTTACATCGGATTGCGGTTATACAAAAACAAATAGCTTGCGCTTCATCCCGCTCCATTTCGACAATGTTGAAATGTATTTTGTTTAAAGAATTGTTTTGTGTATGATTTTTTCTGTTCAAAATAAATCAAATCAAATCAGAGAAATAAATTACAGTGCTCAGCATATATAAGTACACCCCTCAAAAATGTCTCATTTAATTTAATATTATCTATAGGAAGCTATACAATATAATATTTGTGCATATACATTAGTTTAGTCAGTACTAAAGCCAAATCTAGAGCTTATCTAACAAAATAACTTACGTTAATGGTTGTATATAATCACACACACACACACACACACACACACACACACACGCACACGCACACACACACAGTTGAAGTCAGAATTATTAGCCCCCCTTTGATTTTTTTTTTTTTTAAATATTTCCCAAATGATGCTTAACAGAGCAAGGAAATTTTCACAGTATGTCTGATTATATTTTCTCTTCTGGAGAAAGTCTTATTTGATTTATTTCGGCTTGAATAAAAGCAGTTTTTATTTTTTAAAAACCATTTTAAGGTCAAAATTATTAGCTCATTTGAGCTATATTTCTTTTCGAAAGTCAACAGAACAAACCATCTTTATACAATAATCTGCCTAATTACCCTAACCTGCCTAGTTAACCTAATTAATCTAGTTAAGCCTTTAAATGTCACTTTAAGCTGTATAGAAGTGTCTTGAAAAATATCTAGTCAAATATTATTTACTGTCATCATGACAAAGATAAAATAAACCAGTTATTAAAAATGAGTTTTTAAAACTATTGTTTATAAATGTGTTGAAAAAATCTGCTCTCCATTAAACAGAAATTGGGGGAGAAATAAACAGGGTGGCGAATAATTTAGGGATGGGGGGGGGCTAATAATTCTGACTTCAACTGTATATATAAAATTTTGTTGAAATGTTGCAAAGTTCCCTTTGTTATTATCATGGTTTTCCAATTGTGTTAAATGACTAAAATGCTGGGAATTTATGAACTTGCGTAAGGCTAATAATGAAAAAATGCTGGGAATGTGTGAACTTATGTAAAGCTAACAATAAAAATAACAGAATTATTTAAAATGTAAAAACAAGCAAAAAATAAACACCCAAATTTGAAATATTCTGTTTATCTGCATGTCAATGTGAAAGTGAAAAAATAAGATTTAGGTAAAATTATTAAACTGTGAAGTATTTACTGCCATTTTGTGTATAATCTGTAATCATGCAATATGATTATTAAGAAGTAATATACAATCTAATCTGCACAATAACACTAAGAATCTTGGAGTTATTTTTGATCCACTTTTGTAAATGCAGTTGTGAAAGGAGCTTTTCCCAACTTAGATTGGTGGCAAAAGTTAAACCGTTTCTTTATAAAAAAAAAAAAAAGAGATCTAGAAATTGTAACCCATGCTTTAACTTCCTCTTGGTTAGACTACTGCAACTCTTTGTACATTGGCCTACCTCAGTCAACACTCTATCGGTTACAACTGGTTCAGAATGCAGCCACCAGATTAATAACCGGAACTAAGAAAAGAGATTATATCTCCCCTGTCCTTGGCTCATTGCACTGGCTTCCTATAAAATTCAGAGTTGATTTTAAAATCCTTCTTTTCACATATAAAGCATTTCTCAATTCTTCCCCGGTCTATATCAGTGAACTTATTAGGTGGACTTATTAGGTCATACAGCTTGTAGACCATTAAGGTCCCATAAACAGTTTCTTTTGTCTGTTCCTCGGTCTCACTGCAAATCAAAAGGTGATCGAGCTTTCTGTGTTGCGGCCCCAAGACTCTGGAGCAGTCTCCCTTTGAACATTAGGATTTCTCCATCATTGAATGTTTTTAAATCTAACTAAAAGATTTATTTTTACTCCCCTGCCTTTGAGTGACGCATGCATGTTATTTCTTATCTGTATTTTAGTATTATATATATACATATATATTTCCTTTTCTTATATTTTTGATACAAGTTTTTTTTTTTATTAAATATTTTATTATATTGTAAAGCACTTTGGATCGACTATGGTTGTGTAAAATTGTGCTTTATAAATAACGTTTGCCTTGCCTTGCCTAATTATTACAAGTACTATATTTTGGTGACACCCAGTAATGCAACACTACATGCGAAAAAAAAAAAAGATTTTTAAAATTCATTTTTGACCAAAATGCTAATGCTAATAATCTCATACAAATAAAGTTCTGATACACAATATAAGTGCTTAACATTTCCATATACATTTTTCTATAAGAAAATAAACAATCAAAACAGTTGCTTACTTTCAGGCTGACTAGGACACTGAATGAAATGTGTAGGAGTCACACAAGCCTGATTCCCTCAATGTCTGCTTCAGATCATTCAATATCTAGATTCTGATGATCTTACATCAGTTTCTATTTCATTTCAATTTACACACACAAGAAAAAAAAATTGTGATTTACTGAGGGATTCGATATCAATTCACATAACCAAATTCACAGAGTGATTAATCAAATCACTACTCACAAAAAACTCAAGGCTGTTTTGCCTTTTTGCCTGATTTAAAAAGAACCAGTGCAGCACATACATGTAAAAAATATATACATATCATGGAGAAGTGGTCATATCTCTGCATATGGTATGCAGAGAGAGAGAGAGAAAGAAACTGACTGTGCAGCAATATAGTATTACATAACTCAAAGATCATCTACATCTTGTCACCTCCTGTACTAAATTGTGTATTTCACACATAACATAAAAGTCATGCCTTGTGATTAGCATGTGACAATGCATTGTGTGTGTGAATCCATTTTTTCAGTGGGTTGTTGTGACCATGTCATAATTAACTTGTGGGAACATTGAATTATATTATATTATATTATATTATATTATATTATATTATATTATATATTATATTATATTATATTATATTATATTATATTATATTATATTATATTATATTATATTATATTATATATTATATAGCCAATGATAACCCACTCAATGTTATTATTAATATGCTGTGATAAGTTAAAATAATGTATATGTTTACATTCTTTTTTAATAATACCACAGTATTTAAAATCATTTTTTATGTTTGTTTGTAATGTACATATAAGTTTTTCATTTATTTTCACCATTTTCCCATATTTTATCATCTCTTTGCTGCACAACTGATGGTCTTTATTTTCTATTTTACGTAATGGTCTAACAAAAACTGGATTCTTTGACTCGATTAATCATTTATCAGCCAGTAGATGGCAGTAATGGTAGGTATTTTTATGAGCTATATCGCGTGATTAAAAAAACTGAATCATAATTTAAATTTTAAACCTAAACAATCTGATTCTTCCACTTACATAACTGAATCGCTATATGAAGACATCGCAAATCCTCTTATATTTCTCTAAAAACTTAATCAAAATAAAATAAAAAATAAAATAAAATAAAATGCTAAGACCAAACAAGTATTTGTGTAAACCTTTATTAATTAGTGAAAAATTACTGTTTGCAACCAATATGCAAAAAAAATAAATCTTAAATAATCTTAAAACAAGTTCAAATGTCCAATAAAAAGCTAAATGATGCGGCCTCATCCTCACTAGTTAAATGAGTCTATACATCAAGAGTGATTAGGAAACTGTAAGAGCAGCTCTACTGCGTGTCAGAAGTGTTCAGCGGTCAGTGAGTGTCAGCAGAGCGACGCTTCGACACGCCAGGGGTTTAATGTTCTTACGACACGACACGCCAATGACGCGCCCGCCGGGAATGATGACTGTTCGTTTAACGCAGAAAGAGTGCAAGATCACTTTCTCTCCAGTGCACACTAGTGGACAGGATTGAAGCTCATTACAACTGATGGCATAATGAAAGGGAAACTCGTCTGTAAACAGCAATTCTCCTTGCAATTATAACCATAAACATATTTAAAGACCCAACTTTGCGCGCAGTCCATAATAAATAAGGATATAGATAATAAATAGGTATCCTCGTGCTTTTGCAAAAACATAAATAGCCCAAAACATTTCTAGTTTGAAAGGTTCATTAATGTTTGCGTTCATTCAGTTTTCTATGAAATTGAATTCAACCTAAACGTAAAAAAACACGTTCATATGTTGAAATAAAGCTATGTATTTTAAAAATCAATTATTAGATATGGTTTCATTCATCTGCAAATACATATTTTAATGACCTTGTTTACAAATCAGAGGTCGAAGTTACTGCACAGGCTTAAAACAAATTTAAATATTATCGCCTTACTATTAACAATATAGGCTAATTATTATATATATATATTAGACTTTCAACGCTTGCTTTAGATTTGTCTTCTCTGTTGTATTGAACAGGGTTTTCTTTTTCTTTTTTTCTCCAAGGCTAAATAAACGTAAAGATTAACAGTGTAAAACGAAGTGATGTATCGATTCGGCGTTAGATCACTGACAAAAGGTCTAGTTTGGTTATAGAAAAGTGTGTGTGAGACTGGCTTTGCATGCATGCGCTCATGCATTAGCAGGCTGTGGACGACAGGCGCTGAAATCGCGTTAATAAGTGGAACGGGTAGGTTACAGGACACCGCCGATTCACGATCACACAAATACCCAAGGACAGGTCCTTGCGGCCCCGGGGCGCTTCCTGCGCCCTCACAACAGCAGCAGGCCGCGTCTCACCAGTGAGGACCAGTCTCATTTAGGAGATTATAAGCTCAATGCACATTACAGGCATGACACAACCCTTCAATACACAGATGATCTGAGCTAAAGTGTGTCATTATTGTGTTGATATGTACACGTGTTATACTTTAGGCCCTGTTTACTGCAATCGCTTTTATTTTGGACATTTAGGAGCCTCAATTCTGCGGTAACTTTAAAATCATTTAATGGTTATTCAACGCTTTGTAAAACAAACAAAAAAGAATTTAGCATTTGATATATGAATAAAAGCAGTTCAAAACTGACCTCTGCACGGTACATCGTAGATATCTGAATAAACCCGAACACTAGTGTTTGTTCACGTCAAAGGCCTTTTGATATTTTAGCTACATGATTTGTGAAAACTTCCAAACGCTTTTCTCTTTCAAACAATCCAAACATGTTTGCTTCTTTAAAAAAGTTTCAACTATTATACACATGCATGGGAGAGAAAAAACTGAGATGATCATAGATATATGTTTTAATTATAAAGACATATAAACAATATACAGTATGAAACGCATGTCGCAACAAGGTCAAAATCCTTTGATCAAGTAGTTCTTCACAGTTGTACAATACAATCAAGTGAACTGTGCAATAACAAAAAATAATAATAAATAAATAAATAAATAAATAAACGATTTATAGGCCAAGCATCTGAGAATGTCACGTTTTTCCCCAATACACTGATGGAGTATCATCCGTTTATTCATTTCTGACCAACTGTTTTTTTAAGAAACTATTGTTTATTGTGGGCAATTGTAAATTGCATAGTTGACCAATACCGATTAAACCGAAAGGTTTGACTTAAAAATTAATCCTCCGCAAACTAAGAGCGATAACAAGGAATTTCTTTTGTTTGTTTGTTTTCACACAAATAATCTTTTTAATCCTTCATTTGGGAAAAGGGAGAAAGGCTTTAAATTTGAGGAGTTTATAAGCTTTTTCCAGTAAGTCTGTGTCGTGTGTCTCTTAATTATTTATTTCACATTATCTAATGAATTTGGATGACACATCGCACTTATTTAGACACAAAGCAGGAGTTTTGAGTCAGACCTATAAGCCCAGTCCCAACAAAACAGTTCGACCAACATAAGGATGAAGCGGGAAGAGTTCAGCGCGTGGAAGTCAAGGCTTGTCGTTGCAGTGTTTGAACAGGTTGGATGGGGTGCCGGAGAACGAGTTGCATTTCTCCGCGCAGGTGGCCAGTGCCGTGCTCGAAAACGGATACACGGCCGCCTGTCCGAAAGGCGCGAGCGCGGTGGGAATCGGCGAAGTTATATTCTGTCCTTGGTTAAGATAAGCCACCAACCGGCGCATCTCCTCCAGCGCCTGCGCCTGCATTAGGATGTAGTTTTTTGCAAGAAGCAAAGTTGCGATTTTAGAGAGTTTTCTCACGGACGGGCTGTGCGCGTAAGGAATCACAGATCTCAGACCGTCCAGCGCGTCATTGAGGTCGTGCATGCGTCTCCGCTCGCGCGCGTTGATGCTCAGCCGGAGAGATCTCTGCTCCTTGGACTTCTTGGTGAGAGAGCCCGGGTGCTTCTCTTCGTCGAACCCCGCGCCTCGCTTACGGGACTCGAGGTGGTCGAAGCCGTCGTCTTCGTCGCTGGTCTGCTCTCCGCCACTTTCGTTCGACTTTGCCGTTTGACCGGAGAGGAAATCCGCGGCAGGTGTGAGCGAGAAGCGGCCAGGACTTCCAGCACCATGGCCAGCGCCGAAACCGAAGGCGGACTGTCCGTAGCGCTGCGTCAGGTCCAGCAGGGTGTCGTTGCTGATCGATTTCAGCAAGTTCTCGTCGCCGACATTCATTTTGGAGAAAAGAAATAAAATGAAAACAAAAAAACGGTCCGGATGGAAAACTTTGGCGCGCGCGCTCCTGAAAGCTTGCCCGCGCTTCCCCGTCTTCAGTTTCGTGGGTGTCCTCCAAAGGGCTGTTGAAAATGAGGACACTTTTTGATAGAGATCTTTCTTCCCCTATCACGTCGAGTACTCATGTACCGCTCATCCGCGCAGACAGTGATGTTGCGTGCACTTTAGACGCCTCGTCTGAACTTGCGCGCGTTCTTGCAGTGCGTCTTGCCCTCGCCCTGGGCAGATTGAGACTCGCGCGCAGTCCTACAAGCGAGTGAGTAAGAGCGCGAGGCCCCGCGGGATTATCACTCTGTCCAATCAGGAGGGCGTTTTAATTAAGAAGATTAGAAACTGGCATGCTCTTAAATTCATCTGTAGCAATCATAACTGCTGAACAAATGATGGCATAATATTAAACATTGCCGGAGCATTGTAGTGAGCAGCCTTTTTGCTGTTCTGTAATACTGTGAAATTCCAACCAGTTACACCAAATGAACAAAAAGTTAGTCAGCTAATGATTTGATGTAAAGCGAATACTTATTTATACCACCTCTAAGTAACAAAAGTAGACACATTTATGAAGAATACAATCTTCAAGGAAAATGACCACTAAAATAATTTAATATTATTGATTATTAATATTATTCAAAAAGTTCATTGAGGGGAAGTGTTATAGTAATTATAGAGCATGCTGATTGCTTGTAATATTTCTTACAATTAGATACCAAACATGTTAACGTTTTTAGGCTCACACAGTCATGTTAGTTTTTATTTTAAGAATTTACAGGTGTTCGCTAAATCTACTGTGTCCTATTGCTTGACTTCAATATTAATGCAATGTAATGGTTCATGCTTATGAATTTGGTGAAAAGTACCTCTCAATAACAATAACAATACAACAAATCCCAATCTAATAAAATTGTATCAAAAGTAATCAGTAATCAGTACATTACTTCAACTGAGTAATCTAGATTAGACTGAAGTTCTCACCATGTAATTTGTAGTGACTAAAATTTGTAGTCTGGTTTAGTCCTATTAGCATGAGTAGAAATAAAACCAAGCAAAAATAAAATTACTTATAAAATATAAGACCAATTGTTAGTAGAAGAGACATAAAATAAACAGTCAAAACTTACTATACTACACTATACTATACAATACTAGCAAGCTGCAACATGTAGGCTGCTTCAACTACCATGATGCCAGTTTATCTTCTTGAAATTCACTGTCCTTATTCTGCAATAAAGAACTACTAAAACAAGAACTTTGAAACAAGAAAGAGACTTTATGATAAAAAAAAAGAACTTTAAAAGAAGAGAACTCTAAAACAAGACAATGTTTGACTGAATTCTGGAGTTAGCAAAAAATGACGCTACTACTCCATTAAACGTGCAATTTTTGGAGCTAAATAAGGCAACATTTTCTCTAGCCTTAAAATTTCCACATGCTTTTTTTGACCATCCAGGGTATATGCTGTAACTTGTATCTGACCTGACGTGTGTGTGTGTTGTTGAACAGGGCGGAAGTGATGGTGGAGATGACGTGCTGTGAGGGATTAATCGCACCGCCTGGATAAGGCCCAGCGTTGAGCTTCAGCAGCTACAGCCAACATTAAACTAATGTGAAGGTATCAGGAAATTTCTGCAGGTTGGTAAAAAAAGAAAAGAAAAACACAAGTCAGTGTTTAATCTTTAGTACAAGATGACTTTTCTACTAGTAAATAATCTAGGCCAACAGAATTCAGTCAGCTCTTGAAATGTATTTTTAGGGTTTCTACAGTGTTGCAGAAAAAAAAATAAAAAAGTTAAATAATTAAACAAGCAATTATCACTCAGTTGTTATAAACTTTCTTGACAAAAGAAAAGAGTTAAAAAGTGCTCAATAAATGACAAACTTGACACTAAAATGATGCACTGCCATCTTGTGTTCATTGGAGAAAGGCACAATTCAGAAAACCAACACCTGCAGACAAACTAAAGAGATAGTCCAGTCATTATTCATCAGGGGTCGTCACAGCGGAATGAACCACCAACTTATCCAGCATATGTTTTAAGCAGCGGATGCCCTTCCAACTGCAACCCAGTACTGGAAAACATCCAAACACACTCATTCACACACATACACTGCGGCCAATTTAGTTTTACCCAGTTCACCTATACCGCATGTCTTTGGACTCTGGGGGAGACCGTAGCACCCGGAGGAAACCCACGCAAACAGGGAGAGAACCCTAACCCTAACACACAGAAATGCCAACTGAACCAGCGACCTTCTTGCTGTGCAAAACACTGAGCCTCCGTGTCACCCTCCAGTCATTATTGCAAAATAAAAAATAAGACTATTAGTACTAAGTTTAAAATACATTGTTAATTAGAACTATACATTATATTTTACTGAATATTATCCAGGTATTTACAGAATCATCCTTGACATTAAAATATGTTAATTTAGCTTATAGTAATGCTAAAAATAATTAAAAGAGATTACATTCTTAATCTTAATTGTTTAATAATCTTGATTGTTTAAATATTCTGGTATATATGTTTATTATATTTTGAATTTGTTTTTTATGTATTCCATCCTCAGTTTAATTTGATTCACTTTTAATAATTTTGCTTCTATCATTTTATTTTTCCATACGACTGCAATTTATGGTTTATTTATTTACATTTTTTTATGTTTATATTAGTTATTTTAGTAAACTAAACGAAAATAATCTCAAAACGTATGTGAAATGATTATTCACTTTCTAAAAAGTTTTAATAATATTTGTAATGTTTTTTTATTTTAATGTTAATATTCAACTTTATAATAGAACATTATTTCTAGTTATGCTTTTTTTGTGTTTGTTTTTAAATATATCTATATAATTATACAGATAACTATACGTTTAATATATATGTAAATGTTTTATTTATTATAAAATAAACGTTTCCCAGTGATGGGTTGCGGCTAGAAGGGCATCCGCTACGTTAAACATTTGCTGGAAAAGGTGGCGGTTCATTCTGCTGTGGCGACCCCAGATTAATAAAGGGACTAAGGCAAAAAGAAAATAAACGAATGAATAAAATAAAAATAGAAAAATAGATTTTGTCATAAATTGAGTTAATCTGAACTGACTGAACAGGTCTGTGAATTTCTCTCAATTACTCAGACTACAACACAACCATGTTGGCGAAAACAGAAATCTCTCTCTGATATTTACCTGAAGGCAAGACAACTTGCTTTAGTACACTGGAAAATAAACATTACATTATATAGTACACTGGAAAATAAACATTACATTATATAGTAATGTGGAAAAACTTGGAATTGAGTCATTCTCAAGTGATTCTCAAAATTCCTTTATAAGTGTCTTTTTTCCACTGAGCACAAAATGTTTCCCGAACAGGAACAAACCCAACTAAAAAAAGTACCAAACATTTTTGGACTAAACCATCTGCCATAGTCAACTGTGCTCTGTATTATGGGACGAGGGCAAGTATTTGTTTATAGTGCTTTAGCAACAGCTCTAAACTATATAATATTCGATGGCCAGGGATACAGTCAGCAAACTCAGTCGTCTCTCCATGCTATGAAGCGTTCTGGTGTCTCGTCTGAAAGCTTCTCCACATCTTTTTGTGTACTTATGAGAGTTCTCTGGGAATATTCATAAATGTTAATTCTGACCAACCGAAAAGCAGTTTAGGAAATACATCTAATGACACATATTGCAAATAAGTGATGTGGATGTTGACACATGACTTAATCATTTCTTGTACCCTGCTTAAATACAAACTGGCCCAGCTCTCTGTTCCTAGCTCTGTCTGTCAATGGATCACCAGCTTTCTGACAGATAGACAACAGCTAGTCAGAATGGGCAAAATCACATCCGACAGCCGCACTATCAGCACTGGTGCCCCCCAGGGATGTGTTCTTTCTCCACTGCTCTTCTCCCTGTACAACAACGACTGCACTGCAAAAGACCACTCCATCAAACTCACTAAGTTTGCAGACAACACTACTGTTATCAGCCTCATCCAGAACGGTGACGAGTCTGCATACAGACAGGAGGTGGAGCGGCTGGCGTTATGGTGCAGATACAACAACCTGGAGCTGAACACGCTCAAAACAGTGGAGATGATAGTGGACTTCAGGAGAAACCCCCCTGCACTCCCCCCACTCACCATCATGAACAGCACTGTGGCTGCAGTAGAGTCATTCAGGTTCCTGGGCACCACCATCTCTCAGGATCTGAAGTGGGACACTCATATAGACTCTATTGTGAAGAAAGCCCAGCAGAGACTGTACTTCCTTCGTCAGCTGAGGAAGTTCAACCTGCCACAGGAGCTGCTCGTACAGTTCTACTCAGCTGTTATCCAATCCATCCTCTGCACTTCAATCACCGTCTGGTTCGGCTCAGCTGCCAAACCCGACCTCCGTAGACTACAGCGAATAGTCCGGACTGCTGAACGAATCACTGGCACAACCCTTTCTACACTTCAAGAACTGTACTCTTCCAAAGTGAGTAAAAGGGCTCGCAAAATCACTCTGGACCCCTCACACCCAGCACACTACCTGTTCGAACTGTTACTGTCTGGTCGGCGCTTCAGAGCACCAAGCACAAAAACAGCCAGACACAGCAAAAGTTTCTTTCCTCAGGCTGTCTACCTTATGAACAGTTAAATATTCCCCTACTGTGCAATAAAAATGTGCAATACTTTCTCATACGCACTTGTACACAGCTCCTTATATCAATATACAATGCAATACTTTCTACATTCGCACTTGTACACAGCACCTTATAACCTGTATATTTATAACAATCTGTACATACAACTCAACATCCAAGTTTCTTCACTAACCGCATCTGTTTAATGTTTATCATTTTTTATTATTATTATTTTATTTTTTCAGATTTATTTTGTGTTGTCACTTGTCACTTTATGTACACTGGAAGCTTCTGTAGCCAAAACAAATTCCTTGTGTGTGTGAAGCACACTTGGCAATAAAACAGATTCTGATTCTGATTTTGGTTCGCTTTAACTTTCTTTAATACTATCTGGATGCAGACTTGAATTAGCAAGACTGCATATCTCAGACATGCAATGTCAGACACAATGGCTGGGTCTGAAATCGCATGCCTCCATTCAATATATAGTGAGCAATTCCATCTAAATAAATTAAGTCCGAATTCATACGAATTAGCCACTAAATCAAAAAGTTACGAATTGCCGTGAGATTGTGTTGATCTGTCAGTGTTTCAAACTATTATATTTAATTTGCCAAAATCACACAAGTGGCAATTTCACAGCTGTCACATCCATAACAGAAAAGTGTCACATCCGTAACGACACTTTTTCCTCATAAATGCAAAAATGTCAAATAAAATAAAATCTGTCATTTTTGTTCTATAGTGAGCCGACTCATATCTGTGTGATTAGCATTGTTTCTTTTGTGCTGTGCAGTTTAATTGACAGAATTTCTACAAAGTATGCTGTATACTGTAAACTCGCAAACTATTTTTGCAAACGCATGTTTGTTTTCCTCATGTAAAGTATAAAAAATGTTTACAGATTGATATTTTTCTGGTCCCAAAACTTTGTGGTTAGTTGTTTTGGAAAATATAAACAGATGTGTCAATATAATAGTAAGGTATACTTTCTATGTGAATTTATGTTTTGAGTTTTTACTGCAAAAGTCACATCCATAATGCTGAAATCAGCCAGTATGCTAAAAACAGTATGCGAGCCGAATAGTACGCCCGAATCAAGTGGCAATATTCCGTTCTCCCTTGTGAAGCTAATACGGAAGTAACTGAAACTGCAATTCATCAACTGTGAGAGGGTGATTTTTTTATAACTCATCAGCTTCATTTATATTAAGTTATATTAAGTCTGCATATTTAAAGGGTGTGGCCACTTGAGCGACAGCTAGGTCTCGCTGGTCGCGGTCACGTCACCTCAGCTGATTTCGGCTGATTAGCCACTGAGCTCATCATATATATTGTATTTTTGTTTTGTTTTATGTGGCTTTACACAGTCAATTGTTTTTTGGATTATGTCCTACAATTATCAGATAATAAGACATGCTGTGGACTTATTTGTGCTCACAAACCATTCAAGTGGCCTCCATTTCCCAGCTGAGTCAAATTCTTATTCTTGAAAATTCTAGAACAGTCGTCTGAAACGTTGTCATACAGTGTTATGTCTGGATTTCATAAATAGCCTTGCATTTACTACAAACTATATTTGAAGTATTTAGAAATTATTCGCACTTTCCTTCTGTAGAAAAAGTCATAAGACTAATGCTTAGTGGCTCAATGTATTACAACAGTGTTTTTAAAGGACCAAAGAAAATGTATTGATATAGTACACAACCAAGCACATGTGATCAGAACACAAACGAGTCGCAGGTAATCAAATCCCCTTCTAAGTAAAATGCTAGCAGGCATCCGTAGCTTTGCTTATGCTCTGCCTCTTTGTTTGGTTACTCACAGTAAGTGTGATGATACTCGAACAAAATGGCCATGGTTGGCCATGCCCACTTGTAGCTTCATTTGCGCTCTTCAGAAACTTATGGGTGACGTCACAGATACTACGTCCATATCTTTTATAGTCAATGCTCCGAATTTATAGAATTCAAAAAAAGTAAGCAAGAAATTCCCGCATGACTTACTACTTACTCAAGATTCTAAAGTGCGCATCAGATACACGCTACGCTATCCCACGATTCCGAATGAGTGCATCATCCGGGTAATTAAAGTACACTTATTATTTTTTGAGTTTTCAGTGTGAATGCACTACTTACACTATTTATACTACAAAATGGCGTAGAATGGTGCATAAGTATGCAATTTGGGACGCAGCTACTGTGGTCTGAAAAGAAACCAAAACTCCAGAAAAATGCTAAAGCATATCATTTGCTGCTATTGGTCCATTAAAATGTTACCGAAACACAAAAAATGTCCTATGGGTGAACTATCCCTTTAAGTATACTTAAAAAAAGGATAACATGTGCCTTTTTACACAATACACAAGATGGCGCTGCTGTAAAACAATTCTTCATAAAGCAACATGAACAACTAAAGCTATGCTAAACACAAACACTGCCACCTCACACTAAAAAACAGTAGTGTAATTAATACAGAATTCACATTGCACAATTGCAACAAAAACATAACATACAGACAACATATTTGCACACTTAAATCGGAAGGTCAAATATATTCAAAGGTTTGCCTACCTGGGGGTAGAAATGTGTGCAAATAAACAATAATTGTGTAGAAAATAAGACTGTTTGATGTTTGTCCACAGTATTTGTGCTTGCTGCTTTGAAAAGACAGATAAACAGACGGAGTGATGGACAAAGCGACTGACCTCTTTTATCTCCCTTGTTCCAGGCTATTCCCTTTTCGGTGTGATCAGCGGGAGATTTGTCTTTTTCGGAGAGTTATCATTCGGCGTGTGTGTGATATCAGGCCCTCCGGACAAACGCCCGCCAGAGAGCGTCTCCAGCCTCTCCTATAACACACCGTGAAATGATAGGCCTCTCCGGCTATTGTGAGAGAGGTGGCACATTTCTGAGCCTCTGTCTTCAAACCATTTTCCACACCAAAAAAGTGTGTATTCATTTCGGGTGTGAGGTTATATCTGAGCGCAAAGGAGCAAAAATAGACAACAAAAGCAGCACAGGCGCACTCGCTTTGAACATCGTGTTCACGGAGGTAAAACTTGGGCAGTGATGGCCTGAGAGTAAAAAGCAAACGGAATATAATGTTTAGGCATTATAATAGCCGCTGACCTTACGTCCAAATTTGCATAATGATGGCATAGACACGTTTATATGTGTGCGAGAGTGTGAGGACGCCTCGGCTAATGCAAGAAACCGTGAAGCATCTGAATGCTGGCGCTTTTATTTGGTTGTTGCTAGGTGACGAGCGCGCGCGCCGAATAAGTCTGACAAAAGAATCTTATATTTATATCCGCTTTAACAACCTTAAATCATGATTCAAACATGACAAGTGCTAAATAACAGAACAAAACAACTTTCAGCTAAGAAGAGGATTCTGATGATTTAGAAGCAGTGGTGGAAAGAGTACTGAAAATCATACTTAAAGAGCCCATATTATGGGTTTTTGAAAATGCCCTTTCATGTAGTGTGTCACACAGCTCTAAGTGAAGTGAAATATCCAGCTAAGGCTTAAATCTGTAAGTGTACAGTGTTTAAAACTATTGATTCATCTATAAAAGAGTCGACTCATAGTGCTTCAAACGAGTCGTCTTGATAACGAGTCATTAGGTGTTTCGTGATGACGCAGCTACGAAACACAAGTAGTTGGGCCGCAAACCCGGGAGATTTGAAACCTGCGGCCCCGCCCACTAACAGAAAAAAAAGTCTCACACACACACAGACACCGGTCGAATGAAGTCACGCTGTGCAGATTGATATTATGGACACGACAGTCTAATCAAAGAAGAAACATCAGCAATATAGCCCAGCCTTGAGCAGTTCTGAGTGCTTCTGAAAACTATATGCTTTCAAAGAAGACTTCTTCAGTTTGTTAAAGGAAGGATCAGTAAAGACTGTCAGAACATGGATCAGTGGATCATGAATCAGTTTCTACCCCCATTTCACCAGTGTAAGTAAGTGCGATTAAAATTATTGCCTCGTTTACTCTAGCTTGCAAATTATGTATTTAGTTGTGTTTTGTTACTTGTAACCGCGTGTGCTGTATCAGGTTAACTCTTTATATTTTCATATCGCGTGTAAAGCCACGTTAAAAACGTGACGCGTGCTGCTTTGATTACGGATCGTCAGCTGTTTACACGCATGCAACCGTCAAGTTTCTAAATATTTCAGCTCAGGTTCGAGGTGAGGTGTCTAAATTGCACCCAGCAAGCTGAACTAGCGCTCTAGGCGTGTGTGTCGTGTCCTCCGGTAGGAGTAATGTGTCTGTGTGTGTGTGTGTGTCTCCTCGTGTGTGTAATGCACGGGTATTCGCGGATATAACTGAGCGCCGCGCCCTCTCTATTCAGCCGCTTCTCTATGGACGCGCCGGCCCTGTGTGTGTGTGTGTCTCCTCGTGTGTATAACGCACGGGTATTCGCGGATATAACTGAGCGCCGCGCCCTCTCTATTCAGCCGCTTCTCTATGGACGCGCAGGCCCTGTGTGTGTGTGTGTGTGTGTGTGTGTGTGTGTGAAAAGAGCAAGAAGACTGTGACAGCCTAGATCTCCTCGCCAGTTCTTGGACTTTTTGCTCAATAAAATAGTTAGTCGTCAGTATTTTCTAGTCCATCGTCTGTGTTTACATTCACCCACTGGCAGCCAAAATCCACTATGAAGCGTGTGTGCACTGTGACTACTTTTATATTGTAGATTAGCAGCTGGGCATTTCACTCTGTCTCACGCTGAAGCCTTGTCCGTGTCGACCAATCGCAGCAGGCTGTCATCGGTCCAATCAGCGCAGATTAGCTTCGCGCTGAGGAGGGGTTTGGGAACAAATGAATCGCTAAACGATTCATATGGGAGTCGCTGGGATAATTAGGTAAAAATAAATGCAGATTATAAGACCATCAAAGTGTTTTTTGACCTTGCATGCATATTAGACTGTTGTTGGAGACCTTTACAACCTAAATATGACCCTATTTCATGTATAATATGGGCTCTTTAAGTAAAAGTACATTACTTTCCTAAAAAATGTAGTGCAAATAGAGTAAAAGTATCTGTAAACAAGTATCTGTAAAAGTGTAGTAGACCTTTCAAAAGTACTCAACAGTAGTTGGTAGTGAGTATTACACTGTAAAAAGCTGATGCATTACATGTCATTTGTGGATGTGTGTAAACGTAACATTCAGTAGTGCATTTAGGCACAGAACTATCATAAGATTAATATTAGGTTAGATTTAGGTTGTGATGTCAGATGACCAAAATTCAATGTCTAGCAGTGTCTAAGGATTTAGGTTGAGTTAGAAAGTGTCCAAAAGCCAATGTCGAGCCAAATTTAAACCAACGTCATATTGACGTCAAATACTGAAATTTATTCATCAGTTATGGTAACCAAAATCCAACGTCTGATAGATGCCATAGAGGTAACGTCCACACAACGTCAAGCTAACATCACGCTTATATTTGATTGGTTTTAGGTTGGACATTGATGTCGGCCTGACCTTGGGTTCTCAATTTTCATTTCCCACGTCAACCTGACATCATGTTGGCGTCTTAACACCATGTTGGTGTTTGAGGGCATTTCGGTCATCATACAGTAAACACCTGTCATCTTCTCAGTGACATGAATCTAAACAGTCTCTTGGTCACTGTGTGTAAAGATTTTGCACATCTTGGACTCGTTTAATGCTTCCAAACAGGTTGCTGCAATTATAAGTCGCCAAGTCTTGATGTAGTTTATTATGATGTGATTTACCTTCTATGTGCGATTTGATTGGACAGGAATCACAAGACTACTCAGCCAATCCGCATAGACAAGAAAAAAATAAAGTGACTACAGGTTGAAGAAAAGTAGTGGAGTAAAAACTGATACAGCACTACAATGTACTCAAGGCAAAGTAAAAATACACATTTTTAAAACTATTTAGTAAATTACAATTTCTGAGAAAAAAAAGTACTCAATTACAGTAATTTGAGTTTTTGTAATTTGTTACTTTACACCACTGTTTAGAGGACAACATACACTGTAAAAGATGTTTTGGAAAATGGAAAATGTATTGGGCATTTATTTTTCCGTTAACACTAAATGAAATATATGCAAAAATAAAATGCAAAACAGTGAACACATTAAAAATTATGACAAAATATTAATTTAGGAAACATAATTTTCTGCTCTGTGAAAATCAACTTTTAGGGGAAGAAAAACATTTGTTGAAAATCAGCGGTTTGTCCAAACTGCAAAGGCAAATAAAATAAAATGTAAAATGTTACATGATAACTGTCGCACATGAATTCGCACATAACCACGTGGACACGTTCCCGAATTTTTTTTATTGTAAATTATTTTTATATAATTTTATAATAATCCTTATACCCCCCCCCCCCCCCCCCCCCGATTATTATTCCCCCTGTTTATTTTAATCCCCAATTTCTGTTTAACTGAGAGAAGATTTTTTTCATCACATTTCTAAACATAATAGTTTTAATAACTCATTCCTTATAACTGATTTATTTTATCTTTGCCATGATGACAGTAAATAATATTTGACTAGATATTTTTCAAGATACTTCTATAAAGCTTAAAGTGACACTTAAAGGCTTAACTAGGTTAATTAGGTTAACTAGGTTAGAGTAATTAGGCAAGTTATTGAATAACAATGGTTTGTTCTGTAGGCTATTAGAATAAAATATAGCTTAAAGGGGCTAATAATTTTGACCTTAAAATGGCTTTTAAAAAATTAAAATCTGCTTTTATTCTACCCGAAATAAAACAAATAAGGCTTTCTCCAGAAGAAAAAATATTATCAGATTTACTGTGAAAATTTCCTTGCTCTGTTAAACATCATTTGGGACATATTTAAAAAAGAAAAAAAACATTCAAAGGGGGGGCTAATAATTCTGACTTCAACTTTATATATTTCCTCACCAATCCAATGTTTTCCAACATGGTGGCATAGTTCTTCAGTGACATAAATGTTGTTGAGCGTACTTGTCTACTATTTTACCAGAAGGGTTAAACACAAAAAAATATATATTTTATAAAAACAAATATATTTTAATAAAAATATTTACATGAAAAATAATGGTAGAAATGTTACAAACCATTTCTATTGAATATTAATATTTTGTGGGACTTGCCTTATATTTCAAATCTGAATAATCAATAATGATTATTAAAACAAAAAATATGTGGATATAATGCTGCACTGCAAAAAAACAAAGTTGACTCAATTTTAAGGCAACAAACTTCAGGACATTTTTTAGTTTACTCAACTTAAATCGAGTCAAGTCTAGTAATTGGGTTGAAAGTTGAGTCAAGTCAAAAATGTCCTGAGGTTTGTTGCCTTGAAATTTTAAGATGGGTCAACTTTTTTTTACAGTGTGGGCATATTTTATTTTAAATCATATTTTGTCATCTTGAATCCACATGCAAATGCAAATTATTGTAGTATTTTTATATAAAATGTTCACGCATAAAATGTTCATGTTCAATCCGCTGTGCTACTTGTCATTTCTTTGCAACTGGTCACACTTTATTTTAAGGTAGATGTTACAATGTAATTATACAATTAATTACTGAATCAACAACCTACTGTTTATAGCCAGGCTGTTTATAGCCACATTATTAACATTGATAACCGATATTACAGATGCACTTTATTTTACAGCATGTTTACTTAACTTGTATTTGTGTACTTAAGATAGTATTGGAGAGGTTAAGGTTAGGTATAGAGAGGTAGGTGGATATTATTACCTAGTTTATAAAATTACTATAACATGTACATATTTTGTTAGTACAGACATTAAAGGGATAGTTCACTCAAAATTGAAACTAGGCTACTGATTATTTTTCGCCCTCAAGTGGTTCCAACCTTTATGAGTTTCTTTCTTCTGACAGGCCCATAGCAGTGGGCTTTGAGTGGTTCGGAAGACTCACCCCTCACTGACAAAGGTCTAGAATTCGTCCCATACATGAGTTCATTTGTCCTATTATGACTGCTATGCCATTGTAAAGAGTGAAAATAACCTTTAGAAAAAAGCTTTAAGACCAAGCAGATTCCCACGTTGGCTTTCGATTCAGCATGACTTCAGCTAATCAGTTTTGGCCAATACTAACAAATATTTTAATTTTGCAATCTGACATATGTCATGGTCACACAAGGAAGACAAGGATGGTTTTCTTATCAAGGGTATTTATTTAAAGCAAATGCAAATTGCAGAGGGAAGAAGCCGGCATAGGGGTGTAGCAGTGAGCAATCTCACACAGTTCATCAGGTAAACAACAGATCTTCAGTAACACCTGAATAGCTTTAGTCACTTCCCTTATTCAGTTGCTTTTGCATCCACAGGGTAGAAGAGACATCCAAAGAAGATGAGAGGAAGAGGGAGAGAAGGTGAGGTGAACCATCCAACTTCGATTCCAGCCGGTGAGTGAATAAATGAGGTGAGCCTTTATAGTGTGTGGTGATTGTAGGTGTGAGGAATCAGAACTCTGGTGATTGATTACGAGTGTGTTGAGAGGTGGATGGAGAGGGAGAACGCTGATTAGAGCGGCAGGAACGAGCCTGGGATGTGACAACCTAAGTATCTTTCACTACTACATTGTTGTTAAAGAGAGAAAACATTTTATAGGTAACTTTTATTCTAAATCTTGGACCTTATTCTTGAAACAAAAAATGAGAAATAAAAAGGTGTGAAGAACCAAAAGCGGACCATACTAAAAATAATTTGAATACTATTTGGGCTATTGTTATTATCTATGAATATTTAAATGTACTTTTTGATAGCTGAGAGGCTAGAAAAGTTCTAAAGCTCTACATTATTATTACTATTATTCATTCATTCATATATATTTTTTTGTGGGGGACTGTGGGGGAAACCGGTGCACCCTGAGAAAACCCGCGCAAATACAGGGAAACATGCAAACTCCACACAGAAATGCCAACTGACCCAGCTGAGGCTCGAACCAGCGACCTTCTTGCTGTGAGGCGATCGTGCTACCCACTGCGCCACCATGACACCCGTTATTATTATTATTATTATGTTTTAATTATTTAATATTCAAATGACCAAATTCTGACTAAGGAAAGTTGAATGTGCTGGCCAGTAATTTGCATAGTAAATGTCAATAGAAAACAATACAACACAAAAGACTACAGTTTTTAATTTAAAACTTTAATAGATTCCTACATACCTTAATGATATATGATGTAATAAATATGTATTATAAAAATAAGTCTTATTTCACATTTCTTTATTATAAGGAAATATTTTGGTGTATAAAAAAGTGTGGTTATGATGACCATCTGACAAGCTAATTCAGCTAAAATAATGCTTAAAATGTCACTTAAATGCACTATTTAAACCTAATATTAAATAAAAAATGAGGTGTATAACTGCAAAAAGGCCCACTTCTGGAGAAAAAATAACCACCCCTTTTACCAGGCTGGCTACAGGCCTGTCTGATGAACACTAAAGAAGAGATTTTGAAGAAAGCTGAAATCTTGTAACCTGTGACTTCCATATATGAAAAATAAATGATATGGATGCCAATGGTTACTGGTATTCAGCTTTCCTCAAGATATCTTTTGTGTTCAACAGAAGAAAGAAACTCAAACAGGTTTCTAACAAGTGATAGGAGAGAAAACGATAACGGAATTTTCAATTATGGACGAACTATCCCTTTAAGAACAAGTACTGTAAAATAATGTTCAACCAAAATATTAAAAAGCTTTTCAAGGAAATACCATTTCAATAATTCTATACTTTAACATTCCACCTTTAATTTAATGTTACTTTTCACATTTATTTGTATAATTTCTGAGTAAAAGAGCACTGACTGTACAATAAACTGTCACCAATATTTACTGTACACTCATTTTTTTGTAAAGAGGCAGATAGGCCATTTGCCTTGGAAATGAGCAGCAGAAGCAAGCATAAAAGCAATTTGAACAGTTTATCGCTACAACCTCTGTGGAGGAAAATAATTTTAGCAGCACAAAACAAAGCATGACTCGGTTGTGTATTGGCACGTTTGCCATGTAATTGATCCGCTGCTCAGTGTTGCCACAGCAACCGAAGGCTAGACTCCTCCAAGGTGACATGACACTGGAGGACTGAGAATCACTGAAGAGACACAGTAACATCCTCAGGCCTGCAGGGGGCAGCAGCGGCAAACACACACCCACAAGCACACTGCCCGAACTCCACAGTCAGAGCAGGCTTTGTTAGAGCTCAGATAATCTTCCTCACACTCTACTGAGACGATTTCCTTTGGTTCAGTACTTAAATATACGGCTATGGAGAGCACTTGAAAATGTTCAGGTTCTGTTGATGTACTGGATATATAGGTATGTGTTTGAGTACAATATTGGTTTTATTTATTTACACACCTTTTTCCTACACCCTGCTTTTTGGTAATTTCAGTAACAACAGTAAACAATCAGTGAGATATATATATATATATATATATATATATATATATATATATATATATATATATATATATATATATATATATATATATATATATATATATATAAACAATTTATATAAACAGCTTATATACAATATATATATAAACAGTTTATATATATATATATATAAACTGGGTTTTATGAGGTGATATTATTATCCTCAAAGATTGACAATTAAATATTAAAAGGCAAAGTATTTGATTTAAGGAATTATTTTTAACAGACCATGATTAACCCCAAAGTCTTTCTGCATGTATATTATGGACATAAAAAAATAAATAAATACAAAGAGCAAATATTATGATGAAACAAAATACAGTGAACTCAATATAAATATGCATGTAATACTAAAGTCACTAAAGTCATATACTATATAATATACTAGTCAATACTAAAGTCACATTATTAAATATATTTATTATTAATAATGTTATTAATATTAATTATTAAATATAGTTATTTTCATAATGAATATAAATAACGCCCATTACACCACTCACCCCCTTTTCCTTATATATAGTGCCCAGCATGAATAAACCTCCTTTAGAAAATGAATATTTTTATCCATTTCCCAGTAAATATAGACCATACTTTTTGGTACATTTAAACAAAACCGTTTTTTAAATCTAACTACCTAACATCTTTAGAAAGAGAAAGATAATTCCACGTAAGGTATTTCAGAACTACAAAATTTCAACATAATTTTACATGCTTCTCTTGATTTTTCCTGTTTATTAAAGTTTTATTTAATATATTTTTCCACAACATATACTAATTTTTGAACTGTGATCTTCAGTTTACTTTTTGTTAGATTTGTTTCAGTTTTGGCTTTGATAGTGACAAATCTAATGTATACATTATTATATGTAAACATGTTATTGTAACGCATCCTATACTATGGTTGTTACGATACCATTAGTTCATGTTACGATACTAAACCAGCTGAAGAATCGTGAGACCAAGCAGTATTGCGATACTGTAATTCATAGCTCAAATCTATGAAATAAAGAAAATACTTTATTTCATGTTATAATAGGTCTACTTGAACTGAATTCATAATTCCATTATTATTGAAAAAAGTATTATTTGCATTTATTATTATTATGGAAATTGAAATTATCTACAAAAAAGTATTATTCCAAGAAAATTAGGCTATATGAAGTGGTCAATTTTTTTTCAACGTTTCCTGTTGCTATTTTTGGTTTTTCATCTATTGTTTTGTTTTAGTCTGATCAGGTAAGAATCCAAAGTAATTCAAAATTTCACTTTGTGAGTTGTTCTTTTTAAGAGATTGCTCCGGTTGTTGTAGCTACTAAACCATATAGACAGGAACAGAAATGATTCGAACTGAAGCATCAGAAAAGTGCAATAAGCTACCATAAATGGCGTGAATTCTACACAGTTTTGCAACCTTAAAGGGCTCCACAGACTATTACAATAAAATTGTTTGTTGCACAAATGTGTGACAAACGTGTTCCACATGCAACATTATGTATTGTAGATAGACCGTTAATGACAATACTAACGTTTACAAACTACAGTGGCACCACCAGTATTTTGGAGCCAGAGTATCAGGATACAACTATAGTACCAGTAAACCGTGCAACCCTACCCTATACAATACATACACACACACACACACACACACACACACACACACACACACACACACACACACACACACACACACACACACACACACGCACACACACACACACAGACAATTTTGTTTGTGTACAGTAACAATTGTTCAGAGTACTATTAAATGTTTTGACTATTTAGCACATTTTTTTCTGATTTAAAATAGTTAAGAAATCAATATTTTGTGTACTAACTCTAATTATTTTGCCAAGTATTGCTTTCCAACTATTCTGAAGTTGATTTTTCTTGTATAAAAATGAATATAAACATCTAAAAACATGGCACTCTTTTCATTATTTTATTTTAGAAAAAGCTCCAATGATTTTTTAAATAAAAAAATGTCATCAGTATTGTTTGCAGAACAAAACAACACCACAATATTCAAACACATAACATTAACTGTAAATCCACAGAAGTGGTCTCTTCATTTTTTTCCATAGCTTCATGTGTACACTTAAAGGACCCGGTGTGTTCTGTTGAACTGAGATTCAATAGGTTTGGATTAAATGAACAGCGACACTGAAATAATCTCCATCAAATGTGGAATGAACAATGCACGAGCATAGCAGGAATGTGTCACGTACATTAAAAAACACCCATCAAATTCAATAAAATCAAAAGACGTGATGGTTGAGTGTCACTCATGCCTCTTCGCACCGCACGGATCGTTACAAGGCCTCCATTAGCAGTACAGTCCCCCTCATCTTAATTCTTATTGGAGTTATTATTTCAGTCATTAAAGCGAAGCTTCACACTGCAGTTTACAATTGCACATAAACAGGAAAATACAATAAGATGCTTAATGTCATTATTGCTCTAATGTGAAACTGTGAGATGAGGTCATGGGGTCACAAAAGATTTTAAATATTTAATATAATGAGGAGGTTAATTGCACATTAGGTTAATTCCTTTGGTGTTTATATGCTAACTACTAAGATTCTATTTTAGGCATTCCTGGTTATGGGTTTAAATGTATATTATAGGCATGTTTCCAGAACTGTGACAATCTTAAGTATTTAATAAACATTAATAAAATAAGCAATGAACTGATCATTAATTGTTTCATCTTATTTTTCAAATTTTAGATAAATAATTTGATGATGACAGCAGAATAGTTTAGTAAAATTGTTACCTAACACAGATATTACAAATGTATTTAATTTAAATGATATTGCTTTAACATAATTTGATTTTAGCATGTATTTTGATTATATATTTAACAGTCTTCATTTTTAGTTCGAATAATATTGATTGAATATTTAGATTTTGCATTCATGAATAATCTTTCAATTAATTTGAACTAATAAAATCCTTTGCTTTTTGATATTTAAAAGCATGTTTATACTTTTACATTTACATCTGATCATAGGATCCAACATATAATGTTGATGTAAAAAAAGGACAATTTTATATCAATGCAATATTTTTAAACAGGGACTCAAAAGACGCCTTAGGATGACATAAACTTATTTTATATTAGTTTATTTATAACATTAAAATGTATAATATATTAGGGCTGCACGATATTGGAAAAAACTGACATTGCAATATTTTCATTCACTGCGATATATATTGAGATATATATAATTTCAGATCGATTGGGATGATTCTGCAAGTACATTCTGTAATATTTTTAAAAATGACAAGAAAAGTTAAATGCAACAGATACAAACGACTTTTTCTGGGGAGTCAAACAGTATTCAGAAACAAAAAATAAACACTGTATAATAATAATTATAATAATGTTTTTATTAAAAACTCTAGGGGTAAAATTTAAAATGGTTCCGCTATGTTATATGTCAATATATGTTAACGATATATTGTACAGCCCTATAATATATTAAAACAATTAAAATGCTACACAAACTAATAGGAATTGAATTTCCACCCTTTAATATTAAAAATCACTTCTGCAATCAGAAAATAAATGTACATAAATCAACTGTCAAAGTTTGTTATTGTTATTACAACACAATATTAAAATAATATCTGCTGTATATAATATAATATAATATAATATAATATAATATAATATAATATAATATAATATAATATAATATAATATAATATAAAATAATATAATATAATATAATATAATATAATATAAAAGAATATAATATAATATAATATAATATAATATAATATAATATAATATAATATAAAATAATATAATATAATATAATATAATATAATATAATATAATATAAAATAATATAATATAATATAATATAATATAATATAATATAATATAATATAATATAAAATAATATAATATAATATAATATAATATAATATAATATAATATAAAATAATATAATATAATATAATATAATATAATATAATATAATATAAAATAATATAATATAATATAATATAGGCGACGCAGTGGTGCAGTAGGTAGTTCTGTCACCTCACAGCAAGAAGGTCGCTGGTTCGAGCCTCGGCTGGGTCAGTTGGCGTTTCTGTGTGGAGTTTGCATGTTCTCCCTGCGTTCGTGTGGGTTTCCTCCGGGTGCTCCGTTTTCCCCAACAGTCCAAAGACATGCGGTACAGATGAATTGGGTAGGCTAAATTGTCCATAGTGTATGAGTGTGAATGAGTGTGTGTGGATGTTTCCCAGAGATGGGTTGTGGCTGGAAGGGCATCCGCTGCGTAAAAAGGTGCTGGATAAGTTGGCGGTTCATTCCGCTGTGGCGACGCCGGATTAGTCCCTTTTTAATAAAGGGACTAATCCGACAAGAAAATGAATAATATAATATAATATAATATAATATAATATAATATAATATAATATAATATAATATAATATAATATAATATAATATAATATAATATAATGATTTAGGTTTTTGCACTCCAAATGCACCACTAAAAATAAACGAACATTTACATGAAAAAACTATTTCCAAGTATTTAGAGCAAATGTAATGGACAGTTTTTCTTTTCACACACAAGGAACAAGTATATTTTGTCTAAATCAGCTAATTAATCAAATCCCGAAGAAAAAAAAAAGCTTGGTGGGAAAAAAAGACAAGAATGAACATGAAAACACACATACACACGTGATCAAAAAGCAACTCTCTCACCTCTCAGAAACACTCATGAGATTTCACTCATTTCCATACCAGCACACACACACTCTCTCTTTCTCTCTCTCATACACACATACTCTCTCTCTCAGACAGGAGAGGGAGGAGGAAGTTCAAAGTGTTCCTCTGGATGAGGATGGCGAAGGGCCGCTTTGATCTCTCTCTGACTAATTTGAAGATGTTCAGTTTAAACCTACAGGGAGAAGAGAGACAGACTCCCATATGCTGCAGTGCTGTACCGTTCACTCCTGCACTAATCACATGCTCAGCTGCTCTTCACTGAGCATGCTCAGACGCATCCGCACGTCCACCTGAACACGGCAGAAAGCAAGGTGCGCAACTGGCTGAGGGGAATGTCAGTCATGTTCACCAGAGTCACCATTTACAGTGCAACTGGCCTATTTTGAAAATGCAGCTGTGGGAAAATTTATAAAAGACTGCAGTTATAGGGTTTGAGCTATTTATGTAATAAATAGCATGGACAAAGTTTGTCTGAAGACAAAAAAGCAAAACCAAAAACATACATTAATATATTGATGCTTGGGATGAATACCTGGCAACCAAAGAACTGCTTAAAGAGTGATGGAGAGGCAACCACTTCGCAAAAAAGAACTAATGTGAGTTCATTCATTTGCCTTCAGCTTAGTCTCTATTTCAGAGGTCGCCACAGCGGAATGAACTGGCAACTATTTTAACATATGTTTTACGCATCGATTGCCCTTCCAGCCGCAACCCAGTACAGGTAAACACCCATACACACACACACACACACACACACACACACACACACACACACACACACACACACTTACGCACACACACACACTTACGCACACACACACACTCATAGATTATGGCCAATTTTGTTTTACCCAATCCACCTATGGACTGTGGGGGAAACCAGAGCACCTGGAGAAAACCCACCCGTACACGAGGAGGGCATGCAAACTCCACACAGAAAAGCCAACTGACCCAGCCGGAATCGAAAAAGCAACCTTCTTGCTGTGAGGTGATACTAATGTGAGTTTTTGCCAGAAGGTTGCCTATTTGTAGAAAAGCCAATATGTAAAGAAATTGCCACATTTTAAATAACTAAACAAGCACTTTTCCCTCTGACACTTTGCATGAACTATGAGAGTTTTCCATTAAACTGCAAGCAAAGTATTTTTACATACAGTATACAATGAGGTGGTCTCCTCGGTTAAACAATCAAATATTAAAGGCACAGTTTGTCAATTTTGGAAGGTGGAGTTTTATGATGCAGTGACTGAGTTTGGAATCATGGGAGTTGTCATCTCCATTACATCCTACAGAACTCCTGCAGAAACCAAATTCATGGATGAGCTAAAATTTCCAGAACTTATTATCATGATAGTATGAGTAGAGTAAGACTGAAAGCCACATAAACTAAATGAGAACATGAAGCGATTGCTGATGAGGGAAGAGTATGATGTCACACGAAACAGTGGAGCTTTTATTATGGCACAGTTCACCACTTTTGGTTCTATAAAGTAAAAAAGTCATTTAAGTTCAACCAGTTTTGCTGTAGTCAGTTATGTTGCTGATTGTAATGAACTGCGCACGTGCATCATGATATAAGGTCCATATCACATGTCCAAGAAGATTGATACAACTGTAAATTGCTTCCTGACATTGCCATGCGAGAATGACTGAAAAAGTCAGGAATTAATAAACGTAATTTAAATGCGTGCATCATATCGAATCTGAGATTCTCGATACCCAACCCAACACACAACATATTAAAGTGTCTCTGGTGTTTCTCTGTTTTCTATAAAACCAAACCAGAAATTGATGGTGTGTGACATAATTAGCATGGCCACACAGAGACACAGTCCATGTCACTAGTTAAATTGCTTAATACTCTGGATTAGAACATTCAGAAAATATTTGAGATAATATAAGAACATTATTCAGCAAAATATATAACACCGTTCTAGCGGTTTTTAAATACTTTAAATGAAAAAAAAAATCGTACATATTGTAACTTTAAAAGAAATAAACAAATTACTTTTAACAGAACATGAACAACCTCAAAAACAAATAAATCAAAACTTAAAATTGAAGGGCCCTTAAATAGGAGACCTGCAGTTGATTGGTTTATGGAAAATTGGTCTACTTTTCAACTCTTTTGATTTTGTTTTGTGCTGGAAAATTTTCTGGGACCTGGCAACCCTGATGGTCGTATCTGGAGGCTGCGCCCAATGCGAACAGAACGCACTATTACCGCCTCAGCATCAAAACAGTCGATAATAAAAACAACAACTGCCAGCACAGAAGGTGGAACGTGTGCAAGATGGCAATCGCAGGCTGAGTGCAGACGTTTACTGCAAAAGAAACAGTTTGTTACACCAACATTTCATCAGATCCGCCTGTGACAAAACAAAAGAGTCATCGCTCCTGCTCCTCAACTCCAGCACTGCAGCACCATGCAGATTTTACAGAGGAGCTCTAGAAAGAGAGGGAGGGCTGCATGAATAATTGTTGAAGATATTTTTACTGTGACCCACTTTAAAGTCAAATTCAAGCCTCTTAAAGGAACAGAACACAACACAGGACTGCGGAAAACCAATGAAAATTGCAAATCTTTGTAAACATGATGTGACGTGAAGTTAGCTAAAAACCTTTTCGTCTTTTTATTTAGCGTTTTTTTACGTGTCTGAAACTGAAATGGTTTTGTGATGGCATTCAGAACTGTAATTTATAGTACCTTGGTAAATATTTGGTAAAAAATGTCTTTATTTTTATACCTTTTGATCTTCTGGTCAAAATATTAACCAAAAAAATAACCAACAACAAACAAAAACTCTGCACTTATTGAGAACAAACATTTGCAAACAATATTATTTAAAACATAAACACATATTTGTAAACTATTGTGGACAAATATTGTGAAATAAACTCCACAAATTATCTGAAAGGGTTTTTAAAAACAGTTTTTTAATACTAATATTATATATATTTTTGGTCATCAAAACCCATAACCAGAACCAAAAGGTAAAACTAAAAAGACATTTATTTCAAAGCCTCATATTTGAAAAAGGGTGCCAATATTAGTAGAGGACACTATAAATGTTAATAAAATATGAGGGTGAAGCAGTGGCTGTGTAATTTCTGCTCTTATAAATTGTAGGTGTACCGTTTTTCATCTTCCGCTAAACCGTAATCAGACAACATGTGATCAAAATCCACAGTGTACGTAAAAAACAAAAAGCATAATCTTTCTGGTATTTAGCCCCAGACTGAATGTACCGTGTGCTTTCTGCTCTGCTGGAGGCTGTGTTGAGGCAGATGAGCTGTCAGTGTGTCTGATTGATGAAACCGGGCCTTAGAGGATGGTCAGCATGGACATAAGAGGTCAGAGAGGGCACAGAGGTCACACTCAATCCACTGCAAAATCTAGTGGAGCAAAAAAACAAACATATTCAGAGAGAATGAGCACCTCTTGTTTTGGTGGAGGTTAAGGTAAACGCACTGTACAAAAGTGATTAGTTGCCTTTACTTAAATAATTGAGTAAACCTGTTGCTTTTAAACTATTAATTGAACTATATGTGCATAATTGTAAAAAAAAAAGTTTAGTCAGATTAACAGTTCCAAGTTACAGTGGGTTAAGTTAAGTCACTTTTAAGGCAATACGTTTACTCTTTTTTTAAACGTAACTAGTTTCTTTTTACATCACATGGACATTTCTTTAATCTGTTCTGTGAGCACGCAATATTTTACATAACATATCTGAAATGGGCTTTAGACAAAATTATATATAGTGCTATATATACACACTATAAAAAGTGCTGTGTTCCACAAATCGGTTTGTGTTGGGACAACATGAAGAAAAATTAAGTTAACTTATTAGTTTTCAGGAGTTTTCAGAAAAACTCAGGAATTGTGTTGTTTCAGCTCAATTGCATTCATTCATTTTCTTGTCGGCTTAGTCCCTTTATTAATCTGGGGTCACCACAGCGGAATGAACCGCCAACTTATCCAGCACATGTTTTACGCAGTGGATGCCCTTCCAGCATCCATCTCTGGAAACATCCATACACACTCACCCACACTCATACACTACGGACAATTTAGCCTACCCAATTCATCTGTACCGCATGTCTTTTGGCTGTGGGGTCCGGAGCACCCGGAGGAAACCCACGTGAACGCAGGGAGAACATGCAAACTCCACACAGAAACGCCAACTGACCCAGCCAAGGCTCGAACCAGTGACCTTTTTGCTGTGAGGCGACAGCACTACCTACTGCGCCACTGTGTCGCCCCTCAATTTAAATCAGTAAACAGCAAATGCCATTTTTTGAGTGTATTTATTTGACCTTACAAAAATAATGTATGAAAACCCATTGTCACTCTTTTTAAATAAAAGTAAACTAATCTGAAAATTACTTGAAACCATCCAATAGTCTCAATTTCTTCATTTATTCACCAAAATTGATTGTGGATTAGTCAATGTATGAATCAATTTTTAATTTTCATTTTAATTTTAATTTTCATCATTTTCATTTTGCTGACATCATCTTACATAAAATACCTGTAAAAAATAAGGCTCCATCAAAAACTATAGGATTATATTTTGACATAAGTCCTATAATTTAGAGTATATAACTATATTATATATAGAACATACACTGTAAAAAGTGATTAGTTACTCAAAGCGAGTAAACCAATTGCCTTAAAAGCAACAAGTTGACTTTACACAAATAAAGTAAACCCAACAGTTAAGTTGACTTTATTTGTATAATTATGCTAATTATACTTACTTTTTTAAGTCAACTAATCCCTTTTTACAGTGTCAGACTATTTTAGCATGTCTGTTTTCAAATAATTACTGTAATTATCACAATATTACATATTTGGTGCTTCATGAAGTCTATAAAATCTACAATTAGCCTGTATTGAATTTAGATGACACACTGGTGTCTGGAAGAGCAGATTTATTTTACTGAATGTCATTTTGCTATACAGAAAAGCTGGGGGGAAATATATATAATAAAGGTGTATTGGAAAAAAAGTGATTGGTTTACTTTTATTTATAAAAAGTGACAATAGGTTTACACACATTATTTTTGTAAAGTCAACTTGTTGCTTTTGATTTACCTGCTTTAAGTAACAAAATACTTTTTAAAGTGTATGTATACATACAAACTCAAAAATGATTACTGCTCCTTGTTCAAACTGCTTAGTTAAATAAAGCTGAAACAAAACAATTTTTGAGCTTTTTCGGGGGACAATTTAATTGTTTTATGGTCAATCCACTTAAAATAAAGTTTTAAAGTTTTAACTTAATCTCAGGGTGCGAATTACATGGGGGTTTGGGGGGATCGACCCAGCTAATTAACGCTTGATACCCCCCAGAAGGACATCAAAACAAGATGTATGGAGGGGGGTTGTCAGCCTTTTAATAGTAAGAAATAGCTTTCTCTAATCTCTGATTATATCTTAAATATTAATAATTAAAAATGTATAATATAAATATTCATTTAATCCCCCCTATAAAGGTGTGAATGCTAGAAAAAATATTAGTCAACACTCTGAAACTGGCAGTTCTAGAGCACCGATAGACATCTTAAGTATTCACAAAACACGTTTCTTGTAAAATATGTTTATATTAGCATGTAGCCAAAAAAAAAAGAAACATTAGACACATGATTTGTATAGTTTGACCAACAGTAACCTCTAAAATAGTCACTAAATATCCCTCAAAACACTAAAAATCTATACATTTTATTAATAAATTAGATGTAATTTAAATACATTCATAAATTTGATTCACTGCAAGCATGTATTACCAAACTACTACAGAAAAAAGTCCCCCCCCATCCCCCCCGATCGTCAATATATAATTCGCACCCTGCTTAATCTATTTGTGTTGGGACAACATGAAGATATTTTATGGAACCCAACTTTTTTTTTACAGTGTAGCTATGACATTTAGCGAATTTTCAGTAGCTGTAATAGCAATACAAAACCTGGAGCTAAAAATGATTTGAAAGCGTCCAATAGTCTCAATTCATTCATATATTCATGGAAATTAATCGTGGATTAGTCAATGTATAAATCAATTTTTAATTTTCAGAGCTCTGTCATTTTGCTGACATCATCCTACATGAAATACCTGAAAATAATAAGGCTACATTAAAAATGATAGGATTATATTTTACCATAAGTCCTATAGTTCTAAAAGTGATTCGTTTTCAGACACAAGCATGTAAAGATATGCTAAATTATGATGCATTAAGCAAATATTTGTTAATAAATTCTTCAAATAAATGTAATTTAGTTAACTGCTGCTACTACTAACAATAATAAGGGCATTAAAAAAGTCAGAATGCTATTATCATTACTGTTGTTACATGCTTCACGCACTCTGAATACTGTACAATATACGTATCTGTGTGTGTGTGTGCACATCTATGGTCTCTAAATCACTTTCATCTGGGCTGTTTTTAAACTTTAGCTTGTGTTTTCTCCTTTTCTTTACTTTCCTCCTCTAGTCACAGTGTTCCTGTCGAGAGTTTTTAGACAGGAGGTCAATATTTAATGAAGTGACCCTCTTGTTAAAATGCTCTAAGTGCTCCGGTTCAGCACTAGAGGGTGGTTATGGCTTTTATTTATTCATTTAGGAGCTCAGTCTCTTCTAGCGTGTTCTCTCAGGTTTGGAAAGAAGGGCAGTGGTTGTTTTCCCCAAGGATCATCACTGCATCATTCCATCAAACGCACGCGCTCCATCTTCTTTGGAGACACACATCAAAACACAGATGAACACACACTTCATGCACCCTGCTTTATGCGATCTGGTGTATACTGTGAAATGATTTCAGAATACAGTTGAAGTCCACCTTTCAATTGTTTTTCTTTTTTAAATATTTCCCAAATGATGTTTAACAGAGCAAGGAAATTTTCACAGTATGTCTGTTTATAATTTTCTTCTGGAGAAAGTCTTATTTGTTTTATTTTGGCTAAAATAAAAGCAGTTTTAACTTTTTTACAACCATTTTAAGGACAAAATTATTAGCCCCTTTAGGCTATATATTTTTTTCAGTCGTCTACAGAACAAACCATTGTTATACAATAACTTGCCTAATTGCCCTAACCTGCCTAGTTAACCTAATGAATGAATGAATGACTGATGAAATCAATAGCAAGACTGTACAGCTCGTCAAATTGTGAGATGGACTAGCGTGTGTTAATATTAAACTGCAAATGACAGTGTTTAGACAAAGTATTTTGCATGTCACAAAAATTTCATAAAAAAACTATTACAAAATATGGCATACACATGTATATAAATACTTACTTTTATCACTACAGTTTCATGGATATGACAGGTTAATTTGTCACGTCAAAATAAAACCTGAAATGGCCAGAGAACAGGATATTTCAATGCTGTCTCAAGGCTATTTGTTACTTTTTGATTTAGTAGCTAATTCAATGAATGCAGTTTAGTACGTTTTGCTCATCCCCCAATGGTGGTTGGGTTTAGGGGTGGGGTTGAGTGCCATGCTTCCTTTTTAAAATCGTACATTTTCGTACAACTGAACTCATATGAATTCATACAAATTAGCCACTGAATGGACAAAACGTAAAAGAGTTACTTTTTCTCGTGAGATCAGGTTGGATATTTTTAATGAGGAACATGCTTGGTGAAATTGAAAGTACATCTTCATTCTGACCATTGTTTTCAATTTTCAAGACAATTAAAGTTGAGTTGTAAAAAATAATTTCACAAATAAAATAAATGGCTTGTGATTTTATTTTTAAATTAAATGTAAAACTAAATGTTTATAAACACAAACTTGATGAGATTTATGTTTTTTTTCCAGAACAATCATTATATTGTTACATTTGAAAATAGTCATTAAAAAAAATCAACATTTAAAAATCCAGCATTGAAATACTAACCCCAAGGATAAAAAAAAGTCCAAAGTGTGTCTATTCACATTTGGCTGGGCGATATAGCCAAAAAGCATCTCTCTCTCTCTCAAATTTTCTTGTATGATTTGTGCTAAATGACTAAACGTAAATGTCATTTGGATGTTTGGATGTATTTAGTACGTTGTCTGAGGAATGATGTATATAGTTTAAGGGATAGATACTTCATGTAGTGACCATGCACACTGCAAAAAAATATCCATAAAATTTACAGTAAAAAATGGTAGCTGTGGTTGCCAGTATTTTACTATTAGAAATACGGTACAAACCGTAAAAACAAATTTCGGTAAATCAGTAAAACATTTATTATGGTAATTTTCATCTTTGTTAACGTTAGTTAATTTTATTTAAAGGGCACATAGTTTACCTCTTTTTTAATATTTAATATAAATATTAATGTTCTTCTGAGTGTGCCAGTTTAGGTTCAGTTTAAAACACAATTCAGATTTTTTTATTATAATATGTTAAAGTGTCATGTTGGGGGCGTGTCCACAGCTCGCTGATTTATGGGTGTGTTGCTTCACATGTAAATTAGTTTCGGCTTCCCGCCAACGTAACAAGGGGGCAGGGCCATGAGCTCACCCGCTCTGCGTTTGCAACAGGCAGACTCAGAGAAGGAGAAGGAGTGAGAGGATCACCATTCAGTCGTACATGTATGACTCTGACACAGACCAAGCAAAGTACAAAATCATTTGTGTCTTTGTATAGTTTTACAGCCAACTGTGTGCTCGTTTCAAGTGCCGAGCTTGTACACAGAAACTAATAACCACGCACACTGAATTAACTTTGACTGAGGCACCGGATGCGCCGCTTGAAGCCGCGGCACGGCACACCAGACACTCTCTGTGGCGCACCAGAAACATGAAGTGTCCCGAATCGTCGCGCCACGCATTTTTGAATTCTAAACATAGGTTTCTGCAGCGGTCCGCGGCGCCCAGCCGTCGACTTGAGTGTACCCTGATAGAAACTTATGTTTAGAATTCTAAAACGCATGCTAGTTAAGATCACAGGGAGCTTCTGCGATCGCGAGAAATGCAAACGGCTGAAGTATAAGGTAGACTCAATGAGAAGTACACATGTTTGCAAACCTACCTAAAGATACAACCAATAATTCCGATTAGAGCGATAATGTGGAGAATATTGCTCTTGTGTTGAGCCCAATGAGCCTTGCATCTAAAAATAGAGCAAGGGTGTTCCTTTAGTGATATCGCTTCGACTCACGCTGAAAATGACGGACGTGAATTAACAAACTGAGGATATGATGACGCACCTGTCAATCAATATTGGTGGGCGGGGGGGACCGCTCTCCTACGTAAAGTTGCGGTCGAATTGAAAACCGCTCCAATTGGTCCACTGTTTTTTATGTTGTTAAATTGAAAAAAAAGCACTGGGTGTGCTTATATCACCCCAATATGACAGTCTATACACCATACATGCACATATGTCTGTCCAAACTGCTTAAAAAGTAGATTTTTTTTACCATAGGTGCTCTTTAAGTTAAATAATGTTAGTTCTTGTTAACTCACAGTGCATAAATGTTAACAAGGACAACTTTGGATTTTAATAAGGCACTGATAACTGTTGAATTATGATTAATTAACACTTTACATATTTAGTTAATGTTTGTAATTGCATTAACTAATGGACGATTGTTCTAAAGTGTTACCCAACTTTCAAATTTTTAAGGTAAACTAGTGCAGTGGTTCCCAACCTTTTTTTTGCCTGTGACCACCTTTTCCACCGGAAAATATTGTAAGGCCCCCTCCGCATCTTTTGTAGGTATGACAAAAAAAGATTGTTTTCAAGCAAATGGTATGTTTATCTAAATATGCTAATGTACAAATAATAGCCTAATGTAAAATATAAAAGCAAAACATCAGTAGGCCATTGTATTGGTGTAACCATTGTATTGGATACACCTTGCGGTATTGGCGATGAGTCGTCTGCAAATGTCTTATTAATTTGGACGGCCTCGTGCATTCGTTAGCAAGAACTTGGGTTAGGTCAGGGACTCTTTGGTTCGAGAAAATGAAATAAAATCATAGTTCAGGTAACTATCTTGGCATTTCCTGCATATTGTGTTTCCAGTATTGCTAATGCTCTGACCTGAAATATTTGGAGCTTACTCACCTGGGTACAGTATGCTTGGGTCATATATTAGGCGCTTAATCAGTGAGACTCTGTCTTTTTTGTGGAGGACGAATCACAAATTTGTCCATTTTTTGGTCAGCCAGGTGTTAAAATGAACTAAGGCAACATGATCAATCTCCTAATTGTCCACTGCTAAAAAAAACATGAAGCACAGAGCTTGCTGAGGCCCCCTTATGGGGCGGGATCTCCTTGTTGGGAACCGCTGAACTAGTGTATTTCATTCGTTTATAGTGTTAATACACCAGTGTTTTCAAGTACTAACATCTACACATCACATCCCGCTACGCAGACAAAAACACAACCATAAGAATATGGAAATGAGAAGTCATAAGGAGCCAAAGCTCATATATCAAACAACTTTTCCCACAAGCAAAAACACATGTTAATAAATAGAAGGTGCTCAGTGTCATTCACACAATTACACAACTCCATCACGGTAACAGACCTAAAATCTAAGTAATGGAATAAACATTATTGATCAACATAGATGTGGCATAGTTCTCTAATGTACATCACTGATGAGAAAAAAAACATAAAATCAACAAAAAGCATAATAAGTGAACTGTCATGCAGGGAACTTTGGGAAAGTTGATTTATGGTTATTCATCGTATATATTAGGAAAACTTACTAAACAGTATCCAGATCTTTACTGTAGCATTTTTACTGTTTTTTTTTACCATTGAAATCACAGGCATTTTTTTACAGCATGCAATATACAGTTGAAGTCAGAATTATTAGCCCCTCTGTTTATTTTTTCCCCAATTTCTGTTTACAGAAAGAAGATTTTTCCAACACATTTCTAAACATAATAGTTTTAATAACTCATTTCTAATAACTGATTTATTTTATCATTGCCAGGAAGACAGTACATAATGTTTGACTAGATATTTTTCAAGACACTTCTATACAGCTTAAAGTGACATTAAAAGGCTTAACTAGGTTAATTAAGTTAACTAGGCAGGTTAGGGTAATTAGGCAAGTTACTGTATAGTGATGGTTTGTTCTGTAGACTATTGAAAAAAATATAGCTTAAAAAGGCTAATAATTTTGACCTTAAAATGGATAAAAACTAAAATAAAAACAAAATAAAACAAATAAGTTTCTCCAGAAGAAAAAAAACAATTATTAATAGGGGGGCTAATATTTCTGACCTCAACTGTATGTATCTGTATTGGCTGATAAATGGTAATTTTTAATGTCATCAGTCTAATAAAATTATTGGCCTGAACAATAAAATGATGCATTTATGTATAAATACCTGATGCAACACATTTAATAAACTTGACAAAACGAGGCAGAGCTTTATCAGAAAGCATAATTTGTACATGATTATGTGAAAAAAAATGCTGGGTTCCACTCAATCTTTTTATGGCATTCCAACTTAAATTGATAAAGTTAACTTAATGGTTTTATCATTTTAAGTTGATTGAGCATAAAACAATTAAGTAGTCCCAAAAAAAACCCAGGAATTGTGTTGTTTCAGCTCATTTTATATAAGTAGTTTAAAAAAGCAGCAAAACTAGTTTTTGAGTGCATAAACATTAAGAAGGTTTACCATTATATATAAAAACCCATACCAAAACAAACAATCTTTTTTATGTAAAACATGTTTGTGCACGGTGTTGGTTTCCTTTAGGCTATATTCAAGATCTGGGATAATCACTGCTGCTCTCAGTATGCCTATAAATACCACAAAAATTGATATCCACACTCACTTTTGAGCATGAATAAAGCACACATTCAGAGACTGTGACATCACAGACACAGGTTTACTAAACAACAACAGAAAAAACCCAACAACATTTGGCACATATCACTATCACAGCAGGCTAGGTCAGAAAAGAAAAAAATCTGATTAACATGGAAAACATACCTTTTATCACATAACAGCATCCCATCATGTCTGGTTAGAGCAAGGTGTAACGTGTGTGGTGTTTTCAGCATCTGTTGTCTCACTATATGAGGAAATATAGAACATTCAGAAAAAATATTGCCATATCGTCAAACTTATAAATGGGATGGTAGACTCATTTTAAAGAGTGTTAAATTAAAGAAATTAAAAGAATCATTTGATTAATGAGTCACAACAACCTGTTTGTATATTACTGGACTTTTTTATTAGGGTGGTATGACCAAAATGTTATTTCACAGCATGAGCACGTTTATTTCACATTAATGATATCTTTCACGATATAGTTTTTTATAATGGTAGTTATTCCAGTATGCAAAAAGAATTTATATAATAAAAAAGCTTGAATATTTAGGAAAAGAAATGGACTTGATCTTATTTGATTATTTTCTATTTTATTTTTAAGCTTATACATTTTTACTGTGTGTCACATTTCCGTTTTATGTGGACAGACTTTATTATTATAAAGATTTCTCAAGAAACATCTACTAACAAATATTAAACACCACAAGTAAGTAACGGGAAAAGAAAACTTAAATATAAAAATATAAATATTTTAAACAGTTTAAGGAAATTTAACTGTTTTTTCCTTCAAAAATACAATATATCATCAGCACGGGTCAACTATGTTAAACTCTACAATTTGATGGTATTGAAAATCTATATATGTGACATTAAAGAAATATTAGACACTTAACCCTCATCTGATAATATGAAAGTCAAATTTAATGTAATTTATTTACTTGCTTGGTCTAAACTACAGTTATCCTGTGTTTTCTGATGTGCATATAACGGGGTGGGGGGATAGGGGATATATACGGGGTAATAGCTGTAAAAAGTACTTTTCTATCTGATTGTAAACATTTTATATTTTCATTCTGGAAATTATAAACAGAATTACTAATATATATATATATATATATATATATATATATATATATATATATATATATATATATATATATATATATATATATATATATACACATACAGTTGAAGAATTATTAGCCCCCCTGTTTATTTATTTTTTCTTAATTTCTGTTTAATGAATAGAAGATTTTTTTCCAACATATTTCCGAACATAATAGTTTTAATAACTCATTTCCAATAACTGACTTCTTTTATCTTGGCCATGATGACAGTATATATAATTTTACTCAATATTTTTCAACACACTTCTATACAGCTTAAAGTGACATTTAAAGGCTTAACTAGGTTAATTAGGTTAACCAAGCAGGTTAAGGTAATTAGGCAATTACAATTACAATTCTTGTTTAAATATTGGAACTAAGTGATCACTTGTCAAAAAATATATAAAGCAATTGGCAACACTAAGTTAGCCACACCCACTTATTTACATTTTGAGGTATTCACGCAATAAAAAATTATTTGACAGTCCCCATTTCATTCCACAGTAACAATATATACCATTTTCTTTCTTAAGTTCAACACAAAAGAAGATCATTTGTTTAATGTCGGAAACTGGTAACAGTTGATTTCCATAGTATTTGTTTTTTCTACTCTGGAAGTCAATGGTTACAGGTTTCCAACATTTTTCTAAATATCTTATTTTGTTTACAACAGATAAAAAAAACCTCAAAACAAAAATGTTTGAATTGACTTGATGGTGAGTAAAATTTTCACCCAAAGTGAGTACATTTTTTAGTTTGGGGGAAATTATGCCTTTAACCTATTGTTTTAGGTTAACTGTACTTTTATTGTAATTTAATGTAATGTAAGTTCATTGCAATTTAATGTAAGTTTATTTGATTTAGACATTTTTTTAAAATATCTAAATTACATAACAGACAACCTAATAGAGTATAAAAATTAAGCTTTTGATGACCAATACTTATCTTTGAACATTAAAATCAAATTAATCAAAATTAAGTCAAGGAAATTAAATTGTGAGAAACAAAACAAAACAAAATTTAGAATAAAATGAAAACAGAATTTGAGGGAAAGAGTGCATGTTTTTATAGGAAACTAAATATGGAGCCAGATCAGTCTCAAAAATAATACAAATTTACAAATAAAATGCATACATGTACAATACAATTTACATTTACAAAATCCAATTTGTAAATTCAAAACATAATTCATATAAAACACAATTCATGAATTCACAAGTAAAAATCATAGATATTTCAGTCAAATGATCTGGATTTGTGTATATTATGAATTGTGTTTTGAATTTATGAATTGGATTTGTGTATTTTTTAATCGCGTTTTGAATTTTTGAATTTGATTTGTGTATTTTTGAATTGTGTTTTGAATTTATGAATTGGATTTGTGTATTTTTGAATTGTGTTTTGAATTTATGAATTTGATTTGTGTATTTTTGAATCGTGATTTGAATTTTTGAATTTGATTTGTGTATTTTTGAATTGTGTTTTGAATTTATGACTTGGATTTGTGTATTTTTTAATCGTGTTTTGAATTTTCGAATTGGATTTGTGTATTTTTTAATCGTGTTTTGAATTTTTAAATTTGATTTGTGTATTTTTGAATTGTGTTTTGAATTTATGAATTGGATTTGTGTATTTTTAAATCGTGTTTTGAATTTATGAATTGGATTTGTGTATTTTTGAATCGTGTTTTGAATTTTTGAATTGGATTTGTGTATTTTTGAATCGTGTTTTGAATTTTTGAATTTGATTTGTGTATTTTTGAATTGTGTTTTGAATTTATGAATTTGATTTGTGTACTTTTGAATCGTGTTTTGAATTTTTGAATTTGATTTGTGTATTTTTGAATTGTGTTTTGAATTTATGAATTGGATTTGTGTATTTTTAAATCGTGTTTTGAATTTATGAATTGGATTTGTGTATTTTTGAATCGTGTTTTGAATTTTTGAATTGGATTTGTGTATTTTTGAATCGTGTTTTGAATTTATGAATTTGATTTGTGTATTTTTGAATTGTGTTTTGAATTTATGAATTTGATTTGTGTACTTTTGAATCGTGTTTTGAATTTTTGAATTTGATTTGTGTATTTTTTAATTGTGTTTTGAATTTATGAATTGGATTTGTGTATTTTTTAATCGTGTTTTGAATTTTTGAATTTGATTTGTGTATTTTTGAATTGTGTTTTGAATTTATGAATTGGATTTGTGTATTTTTTAATCGTGTTTTGAATTTTTGAATTGGATTTGTGTATTTTTGAGTCGTGTTTTGAATTCACCAATTGGATTTGAGTGTTTTTGAATCGTGTTTTGAACATACAAACTTGATTTTGTAAATGTGAATTGTTTTGTGGATGTATGACCTATTTTTTTGTAAATGTAATATTTTTGAGACTGATCTGCCTCCAAACCTAAACACTAACTGTCATCGTAAACCATAATACAGTGGAATGACTTTGCACATGTCCTCGAGCAGATGAGAGATGAAGGCTACTTTTTGCGTTTGAAGTTGCGCTAAGGCCGTGATTATCATTCTCCGGCAGACGGGTTTGTGTTTGTGCGCGAGATCGGACGGCATATTTAAAGAAGTCACACTCATCAGCAAAGTCTCCGCAACACCCAGCACATCAATATTATCAGAAACTAAAAAGCTAAGGGCCAACTCTAGGAGCAGTTCAGAAATCTCTGTTTTGCCAATAACTATTAATTAAACATCATCGCTTGCATCTAAAGGGTTTTCATCAAATATGCACACTGGGAATGTTGAAACATGCAGAAAAGAATGCGTTAATGTGCCATAAACCCATGAGAAGCCAGTGTGGGGATATATATGAGAGCCAACACGAGAGTGTAATTCGAAAGGACAGTTTCTCTCCTGCGTGTGCATGTGTGTCTTTGCCTGTGTGTGGATCTGATCTGAATATGTAGGTCAAACAACCATATATGGAAAGGCTGAAAATTGCCAACTAGTGTACGCTTGAGTAGACACACTTGGCGCTAAACCCATTCGACTAACAGATCCGATCTTTAAGTGTAGAAATGTATCGTTTTAAAAACTTTAGCTGTTCGACTGCGCACTGTTTTGCACTTGAAGAAACCTTTGAAACAATCTTTAAATCTTCAAGACAGTAAGAAGCAGGGCTGATGTTGTCATCTGCTCCTTCTCTTTAAAAAAAAAATATATATATATATATATATATCTTCCCCCGTATTTCTCTCTCTCTCAGTTATCACTGAAATATTTAAATGAAATTCCTTTTTTCCTGCTGGTTTTGGGAACATCAAATGAAGTTTTAATTGGATTTTTTTCCGCCATGGTTCGTGTTTAGAGATCAGATTTTTTTTTTCCATTTGTTAAATCTCAACCTCGGCTGATGAACCGCGCACATTTGTCCTCACAAGTCAGCGTTATCACAGAGGGAATGATTTAGAGGAACAGTCCCGGCTAAATACGTTCAAATAGAACATATTGGAGTAGTGTATCGAAGACTAAATGTGTTTGAGCTGTCTGACACGCACATAAACACTCGAGACGTGCCCTGCGCGATCCAATCTAACTGTAAAATGATCAAAAAAAAAAAAGCTCATTAGCATAGAGACAGGTTTAATCAAATCAGCTGTGGGTACAAATTAGTCAGTGAGAGCGTAATGAGTTAGGAATTAATTAGAAGCATAATGAGAATATGAAAAAAAGGGAATCCTGGCATCTGCGCATTATCTTCTGGTCAGTAGAATCCCAAAAGGCCTTATGCCTCATCCATTTTTTTAGTCTTTCATCTTTTTTTCTTCTAGTGAGAGCAGGAGTTGGGTCAAGCAATATTTGAGCAGTACAGAATTAAATAATGTTGGAATGTGAATATGACTCACTCACTACAATATTTTACTAGAAGAGGCTGACATGTTGCCAAGAAACGCTTAGCAATGTAATAATCCCATCTCTGGGAATGAGTCATTAACATGTAATAATGCCCATTATGAAGTGTAAGGTCATGCCACGGCTGTCTGAATTTTGCTCTGTGTGACAGAACGTTGTTGCCAGAAGCTCCTCTACATCTCCTGTGCATCAGCAGAAACTACCACATGTGTCAAGACACCTCTTTGTTTCAACCATCACAACACGGCTCATTTGAGGCATAACCAGGCTCTACTTTTGACAAAATCTTGCAAGGCTCTGCAATAAATGAGTAAAAGAGAGTAAATAATTTAGGTATAGTGCATACTTGCATCTAATGACACTCTTTCTCACATTTTATCACAGTACTCATAACATTATTCATATTTAATCATAGTATTCATCACACTACCCCTCACATTTTATATTAAAGTTCTCATCACATTGTTGCATTAGTCACATTTTATCACAGTACTCATCACATTATTCATATTTTATCATAGTATTCATAGCATCAACATATTACTTCTCATATTTTACCAAACTATCCATCACATTATAGATTACTCACATTTTACACAAGTACTCAACACATCGTTGCATTAGTCACATTTTATCACAGTACTCATCACATTATTCGTATTTTATCAGAGTACTCATCACATCGTTGCATTAGTCACATTTTATCACAGTACTTATCACATTATTCATATTTTGTCAGAGTACTCATCACAGGCTGGAGACATTGAGACCAAATGGTCCATGTTCTCTGAGCTGTGGCCGTAATGTCTATGGTGCCTGCTGCGGTGGCAATCCACAAACCCAGTGGTGGACATCGGAAGTAATGTATGCCGTCAAGCTGAAGAAGGAGTCCTACAGGGCTTGGTTGGCTTGCAGGACTCCAGAGGCAGCTGATGGGTACTGACAGGCCAAGCGTGCTGCAGCCCGGGCTGTTGCGGAAGAAATAACTCGGGCCTGGGAAGAGTTCGGGGAGACCATGGAGGAAGCCATGGGGTTGGCCCCAAAGAGATTCTGGCAAACTGAGGGTGTGCTCCAACTATAGGGGGATCACACTCCTCAACCTCCCAGGGAAAGTCTATGCCAGGGCACTGGACAAGAGAATCGGGCCGATGGTTGAACCTAGGTTTCAGGAGGAACAGTTCGGTTTTCGTCCAGGTGGTGGTGCACTGGACCAGCTCTATACCCTCACCAGGAAGCTCAAGGGTTCATGGGAGTATGCCCAACCAGTCCACGTGTATTTTGTGGAATTGGAGAAGGCTTTCGACCGTGTCCTTCATGGCGTTCTGTGGAGGGCGCTCTGAGAGTATTGGGTCAGAGGCGCTCTGTTAAGGGCTGTCTCGTCCCTGTATGAACAGAGTAGGAGTTTGGTTTGGACTGCCGGCAATAAGTCAAACGTGTTTCCAGTGCATGTTGGGCTCCGCCAGGGCTGCCCTTTGTCACAAATTCTGTTCATAACTTCTATGGACAGAATTTTAAGGCACAGCCTTGGGCTGGAGGGGGTCCGGTTCGGGGACCACAGAATCTCATCTCTGTTATTTGCACACAATGTTGTTCTGTTGGCTTCAATAAACATGGACCTTCAGCATGCACTTGGGCGGTTTGCTACCAAGTGTGACGCGGCTGGGATGAGAATCAGCACCTCCATGGTGCTCCACCAGAAAATAGTGGTTTGCCATCTCCAGGTTGGAGGAAAGTCCTTACCCCAGGTGGAGGAGTTCAAGTATCTTGGGATTTTATTCACGAGTGAGGGAAGGATGGAATGTGAGATTGACAGGTGAATTGATGCAGCGGCAGCAGTAATGGTCGATGTATCAGTCTATTGTGGTAAAGAAAGAGTTGAGCCGAAAGGCAAAGCTCTCGATTTACCAGTCAATCTATGTTCCTACTCTCACCTATGGTCATGAGCTTTGGGTCATGACCGAAAGGACAGGATCTCGGACACAAGCGGCCAAAATGAGTTTCCTTCACAGGGTGGCAGAGCGCACTCTTATAGATAGGGTGAGGAGCTCTGTCGCTCGCGAGAAGCTCGAAGTAGAGCTGCTGCTCCTCCACATCAAGAGAAGTCAGCTAAGGTGGCTCGGGCATCTGTTTGCCTACCTCCTGGACGCCTACCTAAGGAGGTGTCCCACCATTAGAAGACCTAGGGGAAGACCCAGGACATGCTGAAGGGACTATGTCTCTCGGCTGGCCTGGGAACGCCTTCGGGATCCCCCCCGGAGGAGCTGGAAAAAGTGTATGGGGAGAGGGAAGTCTGGGATTCTCTCCTAAGACTGCTACCCTCGTAACCCGGCCCGGGAAAAGCGGTTGAAAATGAATGAATGAGTACTCATCACATTAGTCACATTTCACCAAAGTACTCATCACATAATTGCATTGCTCACATTTCATCACAATAATCATATTTTATTACAATTTTCATCACATCAGCACATTACTTCTTATATTTTACCAAATTACTCATCACATCATTGAATTACTTACATTTTATCACAGTACTCATCAAATTAATCATATTTTATCATAGTATTCATCACATCAATAAATTACTCCTCACATTTCACAAAAGTACTCATCACATCACTCACATTTTATCACAATCATTGTCACAGTCCTCATAACATTAATCCTATTTTATCAGTGTTCATCGCATCAATACATGACTTCTCATTTTACCAAAGTATCCATAACATTATTAAATTGCTCACATTTTACTTAAGTACTCATCAAATCTTTGCATTACTCACATTTTATCACAGTACTCATCACATTATTCACATTTTATCATGGCATTCATCACATCAACACATTACTTCTCATATTTTACCAAAGTACTTATTACATATTGCATTACTCACATTTTACTAAAGTACTCAACACATCAATGCATTACTCACATTTTATCACACTTTTCATCACAAAATTCATATTTGATCATAGTATTCATTACAGCAACACAATGTACTCCATACATTTTATCAAAGTACTCATCACATCATTGAATTACACACATTTTATCATGGTACTCATCACATTATTCATATTTTATCATACCATTCATCACATTAACACATTACTCCACACATTTTACCAAAGTACTCATCACATAATAACATTTCTCACATTATTCATATTTTATCATAGTATTAATTAGGGCTGGGCGATTAACCCAAAATAATTAAAATCGACATTCAGATTCATCTAATTTTCCTCTCAAAAAATGTAACAGTGATTGGTCGGTTTGGTACCAGTCATGAGTGTGGACAGCCACAAGCCTGTTGGAGCGAATTTTTACAAGTGAGGAGTCCCGTGGAGCATGGAAACTATTGGTTTATGTTTACCACATCACATATTATTCATCACATTTTTCCTCACAATTCACCAAAATTCTCATCACATCACTGCATTATTTACATTTTATCACAGTACTCATTATCATATTTTATCATAGTATTCATCACATCAACACATTACTTCTCATTTTTTACCAATATACTCATCACATCATTGCATTTCTCACATTTTATCACAGTACTCATCACATTAATCATATTTTATCACAGTATTTACATCAACACATTACTCCTCACATTTTACCAAAGTACTCATCACTTGTAAAACGTGAGTAATTGCATTACTCACATTTTATCACAGTAACCATATTTTATCATAGTATTCATCACATCAACGCATTACTTCTCATATTTTACCAAAGTACTCATCACATCATTGCACTACTCTTCACATATCATCAGCCATCTAATCTTGGTCTATGAAATCAATGCAGTGACATGGGAAACTTGTCGCACAAGTTTGCCTTTCTAGTCTGCCGCATTCGTATGAATGGAAGTCTATGGGGCGAAAAGTGCAGTGTGACCGCGGATTCAGTTTCAAAGTGGGCCGTATCACCTTGTTCAGACGATCTTGCTCTGGATGTTTTGATGTGGACCCAAGTTCTTCTCCCATGTTCAATAAACCAAGCTAATGGAGAAAACTCTCCATATTCAGAAACAACAAGTCAGATGTGAAAGCAGAAAGCACCCTAACATAGTAGGAATAAAACCAGACAGTAAATGAGTTCAATTAATTAAACTTCAATTGTAAATGCAAATGAGCTGTGCTGAAGAATAGGCTGTGATTGTAAGCGAGCTCTGGTCTCTCAAACAGGAGCGGCTGATCAGGCAGGTGGCTCAGCTGTGGCACTAACGAGCCACTAATGCTTTAACAAGGCTGCTGCCCTCATTTGTTTATGCTAATGATATAAAATAATATTTGTTCTTTTCTCAGTATCACTGAACAAATGTGGCAGTTCCCCTCCTTCCCCTCACGTGTTAGGAATCATGGCACAACAAAAGAACCAGGGGTTCAGAGGGGAGGCTTTTGTTTTCTAATTGAGCTAATTCGTTTAATAAGGTCAACTGGTTTGATATCAAGTTGTAGAGGAATCTGAAGCCGTTTGATATATTTAGACTAGCAGTGATTTTTCTTGGATGACTGTGTTGTCGCTGTATGAGCTGCACAATAGTGTCCTCCATTAATATTGGCACCCTTGATAAACATGAGCAAAGGCGACCGTGAAAAATGTTCTTATTGTAGGAACAAAACATGGTTCAACCATGACCTCCTCTTTACAGTATGAGGAAACACGAAGACCAATCTCACTCAATCATTTATCACAATAGGTAAAACCAAGGAACACAGCTGTTTTTTTTGTTTTGTTTTTTTTGTGGAAAAATGTTGTTGAGCTTCACAAAATGGTAAATGGCTATATTGAATAGCAAAAACACTGAAAAATGGCCGGCCATTTCTACTATCAGGGCAGTACATGAGTTCTAGTAAACTAGAAGTGTTATGAATCAGCTTGAAAGACAATGTGTGTCTGACTTGATTTTAGGATTTTGGTTCAAACTGCCAAAAGACAATGTCCAAGAATCCCAGCTGGAGAATTGCAGGAGAAGTTTATGGACTCTTGAGCTCACAAAGTCTCCAAAAATGCAATCCGACATCACCTACATCTCTACTAAGGGCTTGTTTACACTTGTCCAAACTACTTATTAAAAATGAGCTGAAGCAACAAAATTCTTGAGTTTTTTTGGTGGGACAACTTAATTGTTTTATGTTCAATCCACTTAAATTGGTATAAACAAATGAGTTATCTTAATTGCTTCATGTCGTCTCAACACAAATCGACTGTGTGGAACCCAGCATTTTTTACTATGTGTTTTCTCTGATTGAATTGCTATCTGATTTGCGAAAATGGTTCCATTAACATTTAGCCACGTAAATGCATCTCCATTAAACAGATATGACTCTGATAAATTTCATACTATATGCAAATTTAACTATGATACATTGACTTAAAATACAACGTATCTGAGGCTTATTTGATTATTGTTATTGATTCGATTACATTTTTTATCCTTATATCACCAGTATAGTGTTTTTACAATGTACAGTAGATTCTGTTAAAGTAGCTTAACATAGAAAGTCAACATAAAACTTCAAATTGTGGAAAATTCCAGCAATTCAGGAAAGCAGAAGAATAGTGTAGAATGCTGGTGTAGTTCTAATTAAATCGAAACTGATTTAATTCAGTTAATTATAAATGTCATTGGTAGTTAAGTTAATAAAGTTCGGTTTAATTCAGCTCAGTGTCATGCAAATGTCACTGCGGAAGGCCAATTCACTGAAGACCAACTCCACCAATTATTACAGAAATGTAAGCTATATACTTTCCTCAGCATATAGACATGATTTTTTTAAATAGGCTACAAGCTTTGTACTTCACTTGTTTTCCAGTAAAACATCATCATACAAGGCAGGAACAGCGATTACTGTCATTATAGGCTAAATGAGACATCTATTTTTGGCCTACATGAGCAAAACGTCATTTAAAATGGTAAAGGATTTACACTGTGTATAATACTCCCCCAAATTATTAATCTGCACTTTAAAAAAACAAAAAAAAAATGTAAGAATTTTTCCTCTATGCAGATTCATAGCGATTGAATACAGATGTGTTCTCTGTTGTTAATGCTGTTGTTTGATATTCATTTGACATTCTATTTTGATAATTTAATGGTTAATGACTGGTTAAAATTACACTGAAAAAAGTGAAACTACTGGGTATTTCATTGAAAGTACATTTTTATATTGGATAAGTGAAATATTATGGTTTCTGATCATAACCTGTTATATTTAATTTGCCTTAAAGCAAAAAACTAACTCCCTAGGTAAAACTTAAAAACATTCGTTTTTCTCAAAGTAATATTTTTTACTTTAAACCAGCAGTGTTCATGTCATGTGACCACATGAATAAAAGCTACTGTTTATGTGTCTGTGAGTTTTGTTGTTACCATCTTGCTTGACATTTATAGCCATACTGAAAGCATCAGCAGATAGTTCACCTCATTACTGAAAATAAAATAACTAGCAATAGCTTAGACTAACATTATATGTCATTGTATGGCAGTATATTTTACTAGGATTTTGATTTAATTCGAACAAAAGTAATTCAATTTTTTTGGCCACAGTAAATATTTACGATTTAGATTAAATAAAATTGTATAGTTTGAACCAAATTTAAATTATACTTTGAGGAAACAAAATAAAAATAGCTGTAACAAATTACAGTAATTTTTAAAAGTTTTTTAAAAGTCTGGACTGTAAAAATATTCTGGGTTCCACACAGTTCCTTCATGTTGTCCCAATTAATTGTTTTGACAAATTTAGGTGGATTGAACATAAAACAATTAAGTTGTTCTCAAAAAAATTCAAGAATTTTGTTGTTTCAGCTCATTTTAAATGAGTAGTTTGAACAAGCAGAAAAAATATTTTTTGAGTGTAGAATGAAATGAGATAATAAAATAAACATCCCGTCTTCTGTGTTGTTGCGTTTTGCATTGGTGCTGTGATATCCGACTGTCATATAGCTTATAATGTACTGTTATTTTTATTTTTAGCATTTTGGGAGGATTAAAATTTACATACGATGTTTTAACAACCAGATGCAGTTAGACCTGGGCAGTTTCATCTGGAATGTGTCCCAGACTACCTCCTCAAGTAGTTTGAGCAAACGGATTTATATGTATATATATATTATGTCTGAAATGCGTTTCCTAGGGCATTTACACCAGCCCTTTTGTTAAAACAGATAGTTATCCGATCAGAAACAAACTCACAAAGTGACAGCCCCAAATAGTTTGAAAGAATTTCAAGGGTTTCTGGAAAAAAGCCTCAACTCAAGTGTCTTTGTTTATTTTATTAATATTATGACCGAAAATTCCTCACACAGCCTTCCTCACAGCTTTGCTCATATTTTCCAAGGGTGCCAATTTTAGTAGATTTTCGGCACTGTAAATGAGGCACCACCACAATAAGAAGAGTGTTTAAGTGATCCTTTAAATTGGAATTCCAGACCTTTATGAGCAAATAATCACCCCTCTGTGTTTAAAGCAGCTTGTGTGTGTGTGTTAGAGAGACTTCACCCTCATACAGGGAGGTAGTTTCTTTATTCAGACAGAGCGGTTCTGGCTATGGTGTATGTTCACCATTGAGTGAGCATTCAGTGATGTGAAACCAGCCTGTGCCTGCTCTGCGCTGATAACTTCACAGCAAAGAGATGGCAGCCGACTCAGACTTCTTCTTTTCACCACTGCTATTATTAATAAAGGAGGAGGGGTGCTCTTTAATTGGACGCACTGTCCCTCAAAGAAAAATCCGAACCATAATTTCCTGCAATATTCCGCAGAAGACAGAATTAATAATAATGCAATTACGCAGAGAGACACAAGCCAGATTCGCATACACATAGGCAGCACTCACTGGACCCTAAACACAGAGAAAAGCAGTTTAATGTGATGCTTATAAAATAAATGCGACTCGCTGTCCGGAGGCTTTGAGGAGGAATGTGTGAAGACCATTAGACTAAAAGCAATAAAAGTTTTTTTTTTTGATGGAAGAAATCTGCTGAATGCTTAGGTTTTATTTTAAATTAAATGTATTGTTAAAATGACACAAATGAATGTCCATGTATTTAGCTCACAATAAATATCAAATTAGAAGGGTTGCACTGTTCTTTCCGTGAAATATTAACTTAATTTTTCTTGCGCTACACCTTGTTTATTTATATATTGAAGGCTTATTTTTGTCCGCATTTTTATTACTATTTTTATATATAGTAGGCTATACACTAGCTGACAAAAGTCTTGTCGTCAATCCCAGTTGTAAGAGCAACAAATAATAACTTCACTTAGTTGATCATTTAGAAAATTGGCAGAAATTCTGCAGAAGACTTATTGGAACCTGCATGGACCCAAGACTCTCAGAGAAATCTGTCAAGTTTGGTGAAAGAAAAATCATGGTTTGGGGTTACATTCGGTTTGGGGGTGTGCGAGAGATCTGTAGAGTGGATGGCAACATCAACAGTCTGAGGGATTAAGACATTTGCGCTGCCCATTACATTACAAACCACAGGAGAGGGCAAATTCTTTAGCAGGATAGCGCTCCTTCTCATATTTCAACCTCCACATTAAAGTTCCTGAAAGCAAAGAAGGTCAAGGTGCTCCAGGTTTGGCCAGCCCAGTCACCAGACATAAACATTATTGAGCAAGTCTGTGGTAAGATGAAGGAGGCATTGAAAATGAATCCAAAGAATCTTGATGAACTCTGAAAGACCTAGAAGAATGCGTTCCAGATATTATTAAGTGATTTGAGTCATTGCAGAGATGTATGGATGCAGTCATCCAAGCTCATAGGAGTCAAACACAATATTAATTCTTTTTCCACTGCACCATGACTTTATATTCTATACTGTACATTATTTCTGTTAAGCTACAAGATTTTTGTCTAAACAAAGTCAGACTTTATTGTCTTAATTAAATAATTAAAAATCAAGGCATGATCATATTTTATTTTGGTAAAATAAGCGTAAACTCGAGGCCTTTGCCTTTCAAATAAGCCAGTCCTTATACCAAATGATCAACTACAATTTAAATTTGTTGTTTCTAAACCTTGGATAGGCGACAAGACTTTTGTCAGGTAGTGTGGTTACTTTTTTTTTATTCATTTACTTCATTAAACTTGAATTATCGTTAATCGTCTGCGTTATCAGTCTATGGTGAGTTTTGTTAATAAAAAATATAATAAATATACCTTTCAACTTTTAATATTTCTGTATACACTCAAAATGCAACTGCTGGTTTGCAGGTTGTTTAAACTACTTATTTGAAATAAGCTGAAACAACACAATTCTTATGTTTTTAGACAACTTAATAGGTTTATGTTCAATCCACTTAAATTTGTACAAAATGACCGAGTTAACGTAATTGATTTGTGTTGGGATAACATTAAGGAATTGTGTGGAACCCAGCATTTTTACAGTGAAAAAAATAAGCATTGTTATACTTTACTCAAGTAAAATTGAAAATGAATAATGATACCTTTAATGCAGAACTATTTTATATGGGTATCTTTCTACTTTTATCCAAATACCTATGAATGCTTGTTTTAGATTTCAGCCTGATACTTATAAAACAATTAGCTTTATGTTCAATTTTATTTTGATGCAGTACCAATGTGCTAAGTAAAATAGTTTATGCAAAAAATTGTTTTGCAAATGTGTTCTTGTTTTGTTTGTTTGCCCAGGATCTTTAAACCTTTTGTGTGTGTGTGTTTGCAATATTTCTTTAATATTATGATAAAGCAAGCGAATGAATGAAAAAACACTCACAAGAATATTTTTGTAGGTTCAAACTACTTATTGAAAATGAGCTGAATCAACACAATTATTGTGTTTTTATGGGACAACCTAATTGTTTCATGTTCGATTAAGTTAACTTAATTGATTTGTGTTGGGACAAAATGAAAGATTTATTTGAAACCCAGCATTTTTGCACAGTGAATGAATGAATACATACAGTACATATAAAAATTGAAAGTAATTTTTGCTCCCAATTCTGTATTTCAGAAATAAAGTGACAAAAAAGCTAGGATGTCAGGGTCTCTAAAAATGCTTCTTTTTCAACAGCTGGTTCTGATATCATCAACTCAGTAATATTTTAAAAACTAATTTAATGAAGCAATGCAGACTAAAACTAAACAAACTGCAATATTAAAACAAAAGAGACCTAATTCTTGGCATTATTGCATTGTCATTCAGCATAACACATATATTGATGTAAAATTTAAGCAACACACCTGATATAACATAATTCTGACCAACACAGTATTAAAAAGGATACAATTTTTATAAGGTTCTAATAGTTATTATATTTACTAACATGAACAATGAGCAATACATGTATTAGTGAATTTATTAATCTTGTTAATGTTGTTTTATTTTAATTTTGGATTTTAATAGTGCATTAGCAAATGATAGAACTATCATGAATTAATGAATGCTTTAGAAATATTGTTCATGTTTAGTTCACATTAGTAAATACATTAGCTAACACTAGTTAACGTAACCTTGTTACCAATAAATGATTACATGCTTCTGGCTGACAAATGTGTAAAACATATAGAATCTGAAGGACAGTGACAATGATATGTTTTTAAAATCACAAAAAATGAGCATTTTGATGCTGCACTGTGACCCTTAAATAAAATCTTTAATCAATCTTTTAACACCATCAAATGATTCTTTTTATAAATGTGCCCTACAAGATTTGGGCAAATTTATAAACCTACAAGGTTTGGTATACAAATTCTAAAATGCTGTAGAAAGACTGTTATTTATGTACATTATTTATGTAAATACATTAGTTAACATTACAGCTAATGGAACCTGGTTACCAATTATATTTTAAATGCTTACAAGCCAATGTGTGAAACACATAGGATTTGAAGGACAGTGACGAAGTCATATATTTAAAATCGTAATAAATAAGTATTTTGGAGATGCACTGTCTGTGACCAATAAATACAGTCATTTAATACACTATCAAATAATTCTTGTTCCAAATGTGCCTATGAAAATCTCACACCTGAGCAATGTATGACTTTATTCTCCACATGAGAGGCGTCTTTAAGCTGCCATCACCCAAAATCCTTTTATATAAAGTAAACACATTTCAGAAGTTCAGTACTCCCTCCTTGCGTCATTCCCTTGTTATTACACATAACTCATTTTTCAGATTTTTTTGTTTTGTTTTATTTTTATGTTTGTATTGTTTGTTTTTTTTTTCCAAAATCTAGTTCAATCCCATGTCACTAGCTCCTTTAGAAATATTATTATGACATGTTCCATACTCATTTCCCCCGCTGTGAGAGAGGTTCTGGCATAGAAGGTATTGCACATCACCCTAATCTCTGCGATGCTTCATTTTTTGTTTCTTGTCCAAATATCTAAACACTATTAAAATAAGAAACATTTTCTAGACATGCAAAACATCAGAAATTCAGAAATAATAAATCACTTTGATACAATATTATTTTGCCTACTCCATTGTCAGATTATTTTGCTTGTTTAAAGAAAAAAAACTCAATTTATTATTTCTGAAAACAATATGTCTTGCTCATCTAGTAAATGTTTCTTGAAGATATTTTAGAAATTTGGACTAAAAACAAATAAAAAATCCTATTTTTTGTTTTGCAGCGTAGCTCTCTACCTCAGAATCATCAGTGCTGATGCTCTGTATTTGACAGCAGCTCCTCCTTTCTCTTCTGTGTCGTATAGATTGAGTGTGTGTGTGTGTGTGTGTGTGTGTGTGTGTGTGTGTGTGTGTGTGTAATCTGCGGGGGGCTGTTGTCACACTTGTCCTGCGTGAAGAGCCGCTGTAGCGTGCAGCACTGCAGCGATAGGCCGAGCTCATTAAAATACAGACAGGCAGAAACAAAAGCATGCAGACACTCGGTGTGGCGTGTTTCTGCGTGATAACCAGCACAGCTCCTCATCTGAATTAACCAGCCTTTGTAGTCACATATATACACACACACAGACGTATATACATATTATGCACACACTTCAACAGAAGTACACACTCTGCACTTGATGACACATTATATGGTCATATATTTTAACAGGCAAATGGATATTTTTAACCATTTTAAATATATTACAATTTCACTTATTCTTTCAGAGTGAGAGTTTCAGAAAAATATACCTGTTATGCTGAATAATGGAACATTTTATATTCGCCAAAGTCATTTGAAATATTAAAACACTTTTATTTAAATTTTTATTTTTAATAAAATTTAAATAATTATTTAAAAAAATATATTTAAAAGCTTACATAAAAATCACATTTGTGAACACAAAATGTCTCATTAAAAATAGCGCTTTCAAAAATAATAATAATAATAATAATAATAATTTGAGAAACTAAACTGCAAACAAAAAATATACGTTTAATAATCCAAAACGTTTATGGAAAATATTTTTATTTTTCTGTGTGCTTTTACAGACATTGTGACTATTTAGTCACTAATAATAATATTTATAGATGGTTTCTTGTTTTTTTCTTGTTTATTTTACATTTGTATTTATTTATTTATTATTATTATTATTATTCAAATTTTTATTTATTTACTTATTTGTGTTGATTAGTCCATTTATTTGATATTATTGTTTTATATTATATCCACAATTGTAGCCCATTTGAATTCCTAATATCTTTAAAACTCACTTCTAAATGGCTACATTTTCATTTTGTACATTTATCCTGCTAATTTTGAACAAAACATCACAAAAAAAAAAAAAATTCATATTTAAAAATTAATTGAAATATTTGAGTTTGTCCATACTTGAGCCAGATTTGAATTGTTTTCTATTTGCAGATGTCATGTCAGCATGTTTTTAAAGTGTGCATGTACATATGTGCTGCATATCTAAAAAAAATAAAATAAAAATTCAGCGAGCCTCTTTGATTCTTCTCGAAATTGTGCCAACTATATGACCGTACCTTGACCTTAAATATACATTACCAGTACAATAGCAGTTTGGGGTTGTTGTTTTTTTTTCATGTTTTATTTTTTTAAAGAACATTATTCTGTTCATTAAGCCGGCACTTATTAAATGTAAAAAAAAAAAGTTAAATTGTTAAATACTTATTTATTAAATATTTATTTATTACTTATTGTATGTATTTTCAAATGAAATTATTAATCCAGTCATTATTGTTTTTATTACTATTACCATTAACAACAACAACAACAACAATAATAATAATAAATGATATTATTATTATTATTATTAGAGTGATTTCTTTCTTTTTTTTTTTAACTTCCCAGGTTCTGCAGGTTGCAATGTCCTGAATTTTCATTGCCAATCTTAAGCCTATTGTAATCGTTTGTTTTGGTTAAATTTGGAATTTCACCACCCAATCGCAGAGCTCGGGGGACCAGAGTGAGTGCTCCAACTTGGCCCCCCCGGTCCATATTAGAGTGATTTCTGAAGGAATATGTGACTCTGAAGACTGGAGTAATAAAGCTTCATCATTAAAATCACTGGAATAAATGATTAAATTACATTACAAATTAAACTACTTTTGACCAGTTATTTTATAGTGCAGCAACATTTCACAATTTTACAATTTGTACTGTATTTTTGATGAAATAAATGCAGCCTTGGTGAGCAGGAGAAGCTTAATCTAAAAATGTAAAAAATCACATTAACCCCCGACTTTTGACCGGTAGTGTATGTGAGTATAAAATATGACCATATCTTCTAGTTTATCACTAGCAGGTCAAAAGAGAAACACTACAATCCTTAAAGAGACAGCTCACCCAAAAATAAAAAGTCTATATTTGTTCACCTTCAACACAAAAGAAGGTATATAGAAGAATGTTGGAAACCAGCAAGCACTGGCATCCATATCATTCATATTATGAAAGTCAATGACTACCAATTTCCAACATTCTTCAAAATAGCATCAAAATATTACATTTTAAGCGAGTGCCTTTAATTAATCTCAAAATACACATCGGAATTACAGGACAGTGTCAAAAACCCATCCCCGGCCTCAGTACTTCAGTACTACAGTAATGCAGTACAGTGTGTGTCCAGTATATCTTCTATGAGCACTGACAGAGAGGCTCGTCTTGAGCCCAATAAATATAAGCGGGTGAAGGGGGGTTGGCTGAACGTGACCCCCTCAGCAGCCCCCCTATACCCAAGGCTGGACCCCAAGGACACGGCGGTGTGATTGGCCACCGCCGGGACAGGAAATCGAAGAGGAGCGGAGAGAAAGAAAAGGTGTGATTTCACTAGCTAAATTACCCCGCGGGACTGATGAGGGAAACAAATCAGCCGGTGAGAGAAGCCAATATCACAGCACATCTCTTAGACTGAAATATGAGCCCATTGCAGAGCTTCTGTCATAACTTACATGAGCCAAAACAAAGCGTCATGAAATAACTATGAAAGGGCTTCTTCTTTTTTTTGTTTTGTTCACCCCCGTGGCTTGGAGTAAATGGCGAGCACTCGGGCTATCAGAGATAAACACTGCAACAAGCCCCAATGTCAAACAAGCAAAAGCGGGATTTGAAGCAAGGTCAATCCGGCTCTCCTCTCCTCGCACCTCCCGCTCCCTTTCACAGTCTCCGTCACTCAATGTTTGGCAGTAATTTCACTGTATCGGAGCATCTTTCTGCAAACAGATGAATGATAGCCTATCTGGCTCTGTTCTGAGAGATAAGATTGCAGCTCCCTTTAACAAGCACAGCCTTTTTATGATTCAGATGTTTGAGGAACAGATTCATCAAGTGAATATGTGAATGTGCATGCATTACTGGAGAATTATGAGATGTTTTATTTGTTATTTAAAGATTGTTAATCGTTTAGGAATACTTCTAAATACTTTCTTTAGCAGTATTTCTCATGTTATCAAATGCAGTAAAGTATGACAATTTTTACGATTATTGTGAGTTAAGCTGTCATTTCCACCACATACTGTACTTATTTTAATTATTGCATCAATCAGGCAACAGTATAAAGTAAGTGAAAAAATCGAAAATGAGATCTGAAGACTGACCATAATAAAGATAAACAAAGAAAATAAGCTAAACATATCATAAACAGATTTATATGATATCTAGAAGCTGTAATTTAGTGCAAATTTTAGATGTCATTTAGTAATGCAAATGAGATGTAATTTAGATGTAATTTTCAGCATGTTTTGTGGCTGAAACGGTGCTGACAGAATAGATTTTTCTGGATTTAAATGACTGACTGTTTTGTCTTGCTGAGGACAAAGTTTTATTATCTTTGTATCCGAAATGCTCACAATTAAATTACAATTGCATTATTTATTGCACTAAATTACAGCTTCTACATTTCACATTTTGAAAATCTCAGCCAAATATGATCATTTTTATTTTTTAAGCTTATTTATCCAGCTTTTAGATAAAGCATAATTTCACAAATGTACACATATGACTTGTTTAGGGATTCAGACTCACATATATTAACTGTAAAGATGCCAAGCTTAGAAAGCCTTCCGTCTTGAATCAGAAAAAAACCTCTTGATACCCTTTTGCACTGTTACAGTATGGTCACCGGCCAGATAACATACACTACTCACAGTGCTCAGAATATATGAGTACACTCTCCACAAATCTCTCATTTAAATTAATATTTTCTAAAGGAAGCTTTGCAATATTATATTTGTACATATGCATTAGATTAGTCAGTACTGAAGCCAAATCTGGAGCTAATATAACAAAATAGATTACAATAATGGTTCAAACATTAGGAGCCCAGATTAATATAAAATTTTCAAAAATAGCAAAAATCAACAGAAACAAAAAATATATACAATTTTAAAGAAATATTGTAGTTTTTTTTTTTTTGGCAATATTTTGCATGAATTTAACTGTATTATCTTTCCATTTCTAAATATGTTTTGTGACTAAAATATTATTTTAATAAATACTTTGATAAAATAATGTTGAATAAATCTCTTTTGTTCAAATGCACCAATATATGAAGAGTTCAGATGGAAAAACCTCTAAGTGCCATCTGGAATTTTCTTCTACAATGAGCAGTTTTGTCAGCCTCGTATGTTTATGTTCAATTATTTCATATTAAAAGTGATGAAAATAACCTATTCTTTGCCATAAAAGTTAAATTACTAGATCAAGACATAGGAGCCTGAGAAAATGCTTATATTAGAAGGAAATTTCAGATGGCACTTAAAGGTTTTTGCATCTAAAGTCTTCATATATTACCCATATTCACTGAGAAATTAATAAAAATATTCATTTTAAAAATGGGGTGTACTTAATTATGCTGAGCACTGTATATACATCTTGCTATTTGTACTTCTAGTTAGATGCTCTATAAGTCTGTCAAATCTAAGATACTGTAATAAAGAATGTGTATGTGTAAATATCAGCATTTATCAAGAAAATATCATCTACAAGCACATGAAAAGACATGAGGGTGAGAAAATGATAACAGAATTAGCATTTTAGGGTGCACTGTCCCTTTAAGGGTGGCGTTTCAAAAAAATTATTAAGGCAGGCGTGCTCTCCGCAAAGCTCCTTTTCTCAGAAAAGCAGATTTACAGAGCTTTCACTGGAAGCAATGCACATCTGCAGCAAAACCCAGTTCAAATCTGACGCTTCAAAGCAGCAAAGGACTCGCTAGTTTACTGTGATGAAACAATACAGCGTCAATTCCTCTCAACGTTCCCTATTATTCTGTACAAACGCTCTCCAACTTGATCTCTGTTTCTCCCACTATCGCAGACACACAAACACACTCACACCGATGCTTTTCATATGGAAATGTCCCCGCAAAGCATAGCTAGCTTGCTAAATCATTAGCTCCACGGTGACAGAGAGAGCCTCGTATCATTACATCTAATTAGAGCCTTTCTGTTTCCTATCAATTAACAGAGCAATTAAAAGCACCGTGGCATCATTACCAACTAACTGCTGAGTCAGGAGCAGATATGGAAAATAGAGGAATCTTAGGATACGTGTGCAAAAACAAATAAACAGAGTGGTGATATTAGCATGATAAACAGCTTAGCATACCTACTTGAATACTGCAGCACATTGAGGAAGACATTTGTTTTATTAATAAAGTCTGATTTGGCAGTGTGAGTGTATAAGTGTGTGTATAAATCTGGCTGCAGAGGGAGAAATGAGGACGGGAAAGTGCAGTTCACACATTTTAAGAGAATCCTTTTCGCTCATTCACACTAATAACAACCAAAAGGATATGTGTGTGTGCGTGTGCATGTGTGAGTTTGTTTGGGAGGATTAGAAAAAGATTCAGCAGAAGATTCATCGCCATTTCTGAAGGATGGATTAAGAGGAAACATCTAATTAAAATGTAGATTAAATTACATTACACAATCACAAAACTGTATACACAGACGTGAACAAAATCCTTGGTTCCCTTCCGTTGAAGAAAGAGAAACTACAGTGGTCCCTGAAATAAGTTAAAACTGACCAAAAGTAATTGTTAATCAAAAATGACTAAAAATAAACAGCGTTTATTCGAGTAATTTTATGTTAATAATCAATTATTGCTTTCGAATTGTGGATCAACCGAAACAATAATAAAAGGCAAACTAATGAAACTGGCCTGGAAAAAAATTGAAATGTACTGACAATTTTGTCCACATCTGTGTATACATAAAATATACAGTAAATATTATGATAGAAAGTTAGTAAAAATAATAAAAGATCATAGAAATGATGAATTTGATGTACATTATGTGGAAGAGAAAATAATAAAATTTATATGAATGGATGAATTGTCCATTTAAATTGTACGTTTAAATGTTTTTGTCCTGCAAAAAAAAATAAAGCTTTGCATACATAAAAGAATTCAGAATATACAGTGCTCATATTTTCATCCATTTCTCAGTGAATATAGGTCATATATATTGGTGCATTTGAAAACAAAACAGATTTATTAAACAGATATATTTATTAAAATAATATTTTAGTCACAGAAAATCTTTAGAATTGGAAAGATAATACAATTTAAATCATGCAAAATATTTCAAAAAAATGTACAAAATTTCAACTTAACTCTATATATTTTTTGTTTCTCTTGATTTATGCTATATTTGATCATTTGTATTTAATATTTTTCTATAACATAAATTTGGGCTACTAATGTTTGAACCATTATTGTAAGTTATTTTGTTAGATTAGCTCCATATTTGGCTTTAGTACTGACTAAACTAATGTATATGCACAAATATAATATTGTAAAGCTTCCTATAGAAAATATTAATTTAAATGAGAGATTTGTTGGGGGGTGTACTCATATATGCTTAGCACTGTATATGAAAACATTGATATATGTAAAATATTGCTAAATATATTATTATAAAGAATAAACTAGCGAAAATACTGGGTCATTCTGTGCTTTTTAAAATACTATTGGTTGGGTTTAGGGAAAGAGGAGGGTGGGTCAGTCAATCGGTCAGTCAGTCAAACAGTCAGTCAACAGCGGCCTCTGGTGGATTTACACGAGAACAGCAGGCATGAATTGCACTCGTGAGAGAAATTTGAGATATCAAAATGTGTACACAGCAGCCTCTGGTGGATTCGCGAAAACAAAAACTGCAAAAAAAAAACGTAGCTCCTAGGACGTATTTGGTGCTCTCCAGAAATGCATATAGGGACACGTTTTCAGAATGAGCCTGGGTTCAAATCGATCTTAAATTATGAATTCTTTACAAGCTATTCAAGTCATATGGTGAAATTGCATTTATATTGCAATATAAAGCGCAGTAAATGAAAATATTGCAATATCCGTGTTTTCCAATGTCCTGCAGCCCTAATTACTAACTACTTAAATATACATTTACACCGTTTTGGAAAAAGCCTTTGCTACAAAAACAGAGGGAAAAAAATATAACCATATTTTACAACAATATATACTTCTTTAACATGAATGTCAATATTTATGGGACAGGAAAATACAATTCAAATATTAAAAAGACAATTTCCATGAGGAAATAAACCTACATATATCATCTTGTTTCCATGGCTACTGGCTATACTGCTAGTGGACCATGATGCTGTGTACCACAATATTGACAGCAGTGTGTTGATTTTTTCTATTTTACTTAATTTATTTATTTTGTAACAGTGTTTCTGTTTGTCCACCATTCCAGACCACAATTATGCACAATTCAAACCCAAAACTGCTACCATAGCACACATCCACAAGCACACACAGTGATAAGTACAACAAACAAAAAAAAAACCCAAAAATATTACTTATGAACATAAAATAGCTATATTGAACAAAATAAATATAATGTGTGTGTGTGTGTGTGTGTCTGTATATAAATATACAGTATACTATGTACATTTTTAAACCACCGAGTTTATGTACTTTCATATTCAGCTGTGTCTCAGTGTTAATAACTGTAAATGCTGTGAAACTCTACTGTGTGTGTGTGTTCATTCGAGTGTGTCTGTGTGTAAATTCGTTGTGGCCTCAGGGTTTGGGGGGGGTGTATGAATCAGCACCAGACACTTGGCACGTGCCTTTTCCCCCTCTCTCTCTCACACACACATTCGCGTGTGCACAATAAATCCTCTTGGCCCTGAGGAGGAGTGATGTGGAGGAGGGTTGAGTCAGGTGGGGATGAACATCCTCCCCCATCGCTCACCACATTACCCACAAAATGAGACAAATAGAGCCGCCTCGCGCTCTCTAATTATGTCGGGAGATCAGAGTTCAGCCAGTCTGAATTTTCGGGTGAGATTCGGGGTGGTGTTACATTTGGTATGCAGATCGACGCGAGCGTGGCAGGTTTGCTTGCATCTGCTTGGGCTGTAACGTCTGCGTGCGCCAGCCGGCCTTTAGAGGCACTAGAGGTTAAAGAGGTCAAGCTCCTCATGGGACTCCCCTCATCATGCAAACATGAGCATATATACAAACAGATTCTGGCCAATGCGTCCCTGCAATTGACCTTCGCCCTTAACCAACCTTGACCCCAGTCGATTGTTCTTAAAATAGTCTGGACGGTTTGGACTCCATATGATTTGTTTGGATTTTGGGGAGAGGATGCTAGGAGGTAGTTTGGATGTGTCACCAGTACTAACACCCTCAGTGGTGCTGCAGTGGAGCTTCGCAGGTTCCTCTGTTCGTGACACACTTTCACAGAGGCACCGCAGAGAGGAGGCGCTGCAGAGCCTCGTTCAGGACAGACCCACAATCACACCATCTCAGATCTGCAGGATGGGTGGAATACATGGATGTTGTGACATTCTAGTGTTTAGCGCATTTAAAACTGAAGCCCTGTTGAAACCCTGTTTTGGTGTAGGTTGCTGAAGTTAAGGTTGTCCTTTCAGGTAAATGAAAATGTTTCAATTAAACAAACAAAAACGTTTCATGTAAACAGAAACGTTTCACGTAAACAAAAACACTTCACAAAAACAAAAACGTTTCACGTAAACAGAAACGTTTCACGTAAACAAAAACGTTTCACGTAAACAAAAACGTTTCACGTAAACAGAAACGTTTCACGTAAACAAAAACTTTTCACATAAACAAAAACATTTCACGTAAACAGAAACGTTTCACGTAAATAGAAACGTTTCACATAAACTAAAAATGTTTCACGTAAGCAAAAACATTTCACGTAAACAAAAACGTTTTACGTAAACAGAAACGCTTCTCGTAAAAAAAACCTTTCACGTAAACAGAAATGTTTCACATAAACAAAAATGTTTCACGTAAGCAGAAACGTTTCACGTGAACAAAAACGTTTCACGTGAACAAAAACGTTTCACGTGAACAAAAACGTTTCACGTGAACAAAAACGTTTCATGTAAACAAAAACGTTTCACATAAAAAAAATTACACATAAACAAAAATGTTTTACATAAACAAACGTGTCACGTAAACAAAAACGTTTCAAGTAAACATAAACCTTTCACATAAACAGAAATATTTCAAGTGAGAAACACTGAAAAACCTGAGTGCTGCTTCTCCATAATTTGCTGCCCTCACTGTAAAAAATGCTGGGTTCCGTGCAATTCCTTCATGTTGTCCCAACACAAATCAATTAAGTTAACCTAACATTTTTACAAATTTAAGTAGATTCAACATAAACAATTAGGTTGTCCCAAAAACAACCGAAAAATTGTGTTGATTCTACTCAAGTTAATTAAGTAGTTTAAACAAGCAGCAAAAGGGTTGGTGGTAGGATGTTTTATGACTATGACACACCAAAATGACATCAAAGAAGTAACAAAAACAAAACACGACCGTGTTTTACGTTGGCCCAAATAGTTTGTGCAAACTGTTTACATTTATAGCCCAATTTTTTTTTGGGATGCAAACATACAAACTGTAAACAGGGCAGTGGTTGATTACTATTGTGAAGCTCAATTATGTTGATCTGTTTGAGATGGCACATTTTCTTTGTTTTAAAATTATTTTTGTATTGAAATGCTAAGGTAACATGAAGCCAGATATAAACGTTTTTCTGACTGCACCGTGTTGAGTTGCTTTCATCATTTTATTTTTGTTCTTCTAAACTGAATAGCCAACTACTAGTTATGTTTGTTATTCGCCTATTTTTATGCGCATTTTGCATATGCACATAAAAAAAAAAAAATCGGTTGATGGAAACGCCAAGATGCGCATAAATTTTGAAAATCTGCATAAAAAAACGGATGCACATAACAGAGTAGGATAAACTTTTTATTTGATAAAAAACATGCACATACACTATGATGGAAACTCTTTTATCAAACAAATTCCAGAATGCGCATTAAAAAAGGTCATATGATTTTGTTATAAGAGATTATGTGATGATAAAAATGTGTGAATGGACAAATCAGCAGGCTGAGCACAATGTAAAACATCTGAAATGTTGTTTGGTCATTCTAAAATGTTGTAACCATTTCAGTATTAGTCTTATAATATTATTAATGACCTCCAGAACTGTGTCTGTGCTCCATGTCTCACACCTTCAAACGTCACCCTGTGTTCATTACCTGTCGGCATCGTCTTCTGAGGCGCAAGTAATTTATTAAATAAAGAAAAGATTCACGAAGCTTCTCCTACCGCAGCAAATTCCGTCTTTGCTGTCGGTATTTGGCGCCAGTTAATGAGGAAGTGACGATTTTGTTCTCTTTGAACATTGGAAGGAAATGCTGCTTTATTCGTACATCTTTTATGCGATATTGCAGTTTTGCGCATACATTTCATTTGCATCTTTGGATGGAAACATAGCTACGGAAAACCCATAAATGACAAATCAGCTAAACACACTGCAAAAACGAGGTTAACATAGAGTCACTAGCTGCGTTTTTAGCACCCTCAAAACTAAGCAAACTGAAAGGTTGGAAACATATTACTTTTACAAAAACCTCATATATTGTGAAAACATTATTTAAGATTGCGTTGGGGGATTGTTGAGTTGATATGAAAAAAAAAAAAAAAGAGTTTCACAAAACCGCAATAGATATTTATTTACATTTATAGGAAATCTAGCATATCTACAATTCACATGATCATTCTTTAAGATTATTGTTGTGTGTTTATTTGAAACTCCATTGGTTGTATGATGCAACAGGCACTACAAGAGGCCCTAATGAAATGCAGAATTAAATATACTGTAATAATATACTGTATTAATATTGCATTAACATTCCACCTTGTATTTTATAATCATCTTTAAATCTGTATATCTTTATGTATAACATTCACCTACACATTGGAATTCTAAATATGTGTGTGACATATGGCTGATGACAAAAAATGTAAAATGTACACACACACACACACTTATTTTTCAGAAAATATGATAAAAGCAAGTAAAAAAGATTTAGAAAACTGATGTCACAGACTTGTCTTCATCTGACAATTGGCTGCCACTTGTTTTTTCATTTCAGTTCAGCATTTCTCATCTTTCAACCATCTTTTCCCATCTTACTCTACACTGTTGCCATTCCTACAATCCACTGCACAAGCCATTGCTCACATCTAAAATGTCTAAACTAACTAACTCCTTGCCAGTGGACATGTATGATTAGGGTTAGAAGCTTGATCAAATCCTTTGAGCAATACTAATGGCGATGGTTAACTTATCAAGAAATACTAATTAAAGTACAAGCAATCAGTGGAGAACTAAATTAATCTCAGGTCATTGAATTGGCGTGCCTGCGCTAATTTAATGTAATCAAGAGATTTGTGCTGCTCGAGCTGGAACGAGTCCAGGGAGTCAGCAAGAATATAACAGATGACATACATCACATCTCTCTCTCTCTCTCTCTCTCTCTCTCTCTCTATTTCTGCAGCAAGCTGTGGATATCCTTGATTTGCTGTTTAAGGGAGTGTAGTATACACATAGTGAGAGAAGAGTGTGTGACAGATGGCCACAGATTTTGGCACCACAGTTAAGTGAGTGTGAGAGTATGTACCAGCACCACCGAAAATCTCTGTTTTGCTGAAATTACCCTTGTCTGCTCATAATCATATCATGTTCACCACTGCTTGTTCTTCTTTATTTACAGTAAATTGAGTTCTGATTAGTTCTGATCCGCTAACTTGATAGATGGTGTATAGTACAGTACCTTTCCTGAAAAAGTGTTCCATATTGTTGTAATGCAATAGCACTTATTGTTTGCAGATGCTACACCGATTGGATGTTGCAAACATGCTTATGATGTACTAAAACATGCTAGCAGAGTGGAAAATTATCATCTTAAAACATGCTACCAATGTGCTACAGCATGCTTGCAGTGTGGTAAACACATAGCAGAAACATGCTGCCAGTGTGCTACAACATGCTAGCAGTGTGCATAAAACACAGCAGAAATATGCTACAAATGTGCTACAACATGCTAGCAGTGTGGTGAAAAATGGCAGAAACATGATGCCAATCTGCTACAACATTGCTAGCAGTGTGGTTAAAACATGGCAGACATATGCTACCAATGTGGTACAATGTGGTACACCACAAAGTGATGATAATACAGACCACTACCTCTTACTATATTAGCTATATTTACCTGAAATTAGCAGATCCGCTCCGATATTCCACCCCAGTAGAACTATCGTTCCGTCCACCAAAGATGAATTTATAAATAACTTACCTGATCTTTCTCTATTTTGAAATGCACCCACAAACGCAAATGACCTTGATGTAGTAACCAGCAGTATGGATGCCATCTTTACTAGCACAATAAATACTGTGGCGCCCATTAAACTAAAAAAGGCTAGAGAGAATAAAACTACACCATGGTATGATAGTCATACCCGCACTCTCAACACAGCCACCCTTGCCCTGGAACGTAAATGGAAAAAACTAATTTAGACGTCTTTAGAATTGCGTACAAAGACAGTATGTCCAGGTATAGGAGGGCTCTAAATCTGCCAGGGCTAAGCACCTCCGCAAACTGATAGAATTTAATCATAACAATCCTAGATTCTTATTTAACACCATCGCTAAACTAACAAATAATTGGTCATCTTTGAAAAAAAAAATTCCACCCCATATTAGTAGCGATTAATTTTTTCAGTGATAAAATAGAAGGCTTTAGACAGAAAATAGAAGATGTTAAACTTTCTGCACCGCCTTATACTTCAGATCCAGTAAACATTCTACTGAATCAAAATAACCTACAATGCTTCAAAAAAACAGGAAAAGCTAGATAAAATTATAAATAGCTCTAAACCAGCTACGTGTATGTTGGACCCAATTCCAACAAAATTACTGAAAGAATTGCTACCTGTTATAGGAGAACCTCTTCTTAACGTTATCAACTCTTCTTTATCTTCAGGCCATATTCCAAATCCTTACAAGCTAGCTGTTATTAAGCCCATTATTAAGAAACCACAACTGGACCCCAGCAACTTAGCTAATTATAGGCCTATTTCAAATCTTCCATTTATATCTAAAATACTAGAAAAAGTTGTTTCTGCCCAGTTATGCTCCTTTCTGCAGACAAACAATGTTTTTGAAGTGTTTCAGTCAGGTTTCAGAGCTCTTCACAGTACAGAAACCGCATTAGTGAAAATAACCAACTATCTACTCTTAGCTGCTGACCAAGGGTGCATCTCGCTATTAGTTTTACTCGATCTTAGTGCGGCATTTGACACCATTGACCATAATATCCTTATAAATCGCTTAAACTCTACAGGTGTCCAGGGACAGGCTCTGCAATGGTTACCAGTTTGTGAATATTAATGGACAGCCTTCACAAGTTAGCCCAGTAAAGTATGGGGTGCCTCAAGGATCAGTTTTAGGCCCTTTGCTGTTTACAATATACATGCTACCCCTGAGAGACATTATTAGAAGACATGGGATCAGCTTTCACTGCTATGCAGATGATACTCAATTGTATATTTCAACTAAACCTGATGAGATGTCTGAACTTTCTAAGCTAACTGAGTGTATTAAAGATGTTAAAAACTGGATGACCAACAATTATCTTCTCTTAAACTGAGACAAAACAGAATTGTTACTTATTGGGCCTAAATCCTGCACACAGCAGATCTCACAACTCGACCTACAATTAGAGGGATACAAAGTTAGAGTTAGCTCTACTATAAAAGATCTGGGTGTCATATTAGACAGCAATTTAACTTTTGAAAATCATATATCCCATGTCACAAAAACTGCTTTCTTTAATCTGAGAAATATCGCTAAGTTACGAAGTATGCTATCCATCTCAGATGCAGAAAAGCTAGTCCATGCTTTTATGACTTCAAGGCTGGATTACTGTAATGCTCTGTTTGCTGGCTGTGCAGCATCCTCTATTAACAAACTTCAGCTAGTACAAAATGCAGCTGCCAGAGTTCTTACCAGGTCTAGAAAATTTGATCACATCACCCCAATTTTATCTTCCTTACACTGGCTGCCTGTTAAGTTTTGTATTGAATTTAAAATATTGCTTCCTACCTATAAAGCTTTAAATAATCTAGCTCCTGCTTATCTAACCAACCTTCTGTCTCGCTACAATCCAACTCGCTCTTTAAGATCTCAAAACTCAGGGCTTCTGGTAGTACCTAGAATAGCAAAGTCGAGTAAAGGAGGTTGAGCCTTCTCATTTATGGCTCCTAAACTCTGTAATAGCCTTCCTGATAACATCCGAGGCTCAGACACACTCTCGCAGTTCAAAACTAGATTAAAGACCTATCTGTTTAGTAAAGCATACACTCAGTGCATCACCTAGCTATATGATACATGAATATGCTCCACACAGGTTTCTTCATCTCGTTTATATACACTATGAACAGCAGCTAAGCTAATTATTCTCTTTATTCTCTATTTCCACCTGGGGATACTCATCCCGAGACCCTCAGACCACGCAGCGCCACTGATTCAATCCAAGACCAGCAACGAGACGATCCCAAGGTTTCCATAATCCTGGACCAGGCCATATCCTGAGCAGCTACTGTGGTGGTCATGGAGGAGTGGAGAGCATGAGACTGATTCCTGTGATGCTCCAGGGCCTGACAAGTCTTCACTGCGGTCCAGCTTCCTGCTTCCAGTGCCTTGACTGCAGCTCTGCACAAGATGTTTGGCCAGTGGAGAAATGGTCATGCCCATCTGAGCCTGGTTTCTCTCAGGGGGGTTTTCTTCACTTTCGCCAATTGGTGAAGTTTTTTTCTTTGCCACTGTCACCACTAGCTTGCATGGTTCGAGATCTGTAGAGCTGAGCATCGATGGATTTCTCTTCAGTGTTTGGACTCTCGGTAGTGATTATTAAACCACACTGAACTGAGCTAAACTGAACTGAACTTAAACTTTGAAAAATGAACTACACTGTTTCAATTTACTATGATCTTTTATGTGAAGCTGCTTTGACACAATCTTCATTGTAAAAGCGCTATACAAATAAAGATGAACTGAATTGAATTGAATGCTAGCAGTGTGGTTAAAACATGGCAGAAAGATGCTACCAATGTGGTACAACATGCTAGCAGTTTGGTAATTATGTTATATGTGCTACAACATGCTAGCAGTGTAAAAACTGATCATCATATAAAAATGCTACCAATATACTACAGCATGCTAGCCGTGTGGTTAAAACATGGCAGACATATGCTACCAATATACTACAGCATGCTAGCCGTGTGGTTAAAACATGGCAGACATATGCTACCAATGTACTACAGCATGCTATCAGTGGGGTTAAAACATGGCAGAAACATGCTACCAATGTGCTACAACATGCTAGCAGTTTGGTAATCATGTTATATGTGCTACAACATGCTAGCAGTGTAAAAACTGATCATCTTATAAAAATGCTACCAATATACAACAGCATGCTAGCAGCGTGGTTAAAATGGCAGAAACATGCTACCAATGTACTACAGCATGCTTTCAGTTTCGTAATCATGTTATATGTGGTACAACTTTCTAGCAGTATGGTAAATTATCATCTTAGAAACCTACCATTGTGCTACAGCATGCTAGCAGTGTGGTTAAAACATGACAGAAACATGCTACCAGTGTGCTACAACATGCTAGCTGTATGGTTAAAACATGGCAGACATATGCCACAAATGTGCTATACCATGCTAGCAGTGTAGTAAATCATGTTATATGTGGTACAACTTGTTAGAAGTGTGGAAATTGATCATCTTAAAAACACAGAAACAATGTGCTACAACATGCTAGCAGTGTGGTTAGAACATGGCAGAAACATGCAACCAATGTGTATGACCAAGCTAGCACTGTGGTAATCATGTTATTTGTGGTACAACTTGCTAGCAGTATGGTAAATTATCATCTTAGAAACATACTACCAATGTGCTACAGCATTCCGGCAGTGTGGTTAAAAACACGGCAGAAACCTGCTCCCAGTGTGCTATGAAATGTTAGCAGTTCGGTAAATCATATTACCACTTGCTAGAAGATGGCACAACTTGCTAGAAGTGTGGAAATTGATCATGTAAGAAACAATGTATACATGTGATACAATATGCCAGCAGTGTGGTTAAAAACATGTCAGAACCATGCAATATGCTACGACATGCTTGCACTGTGGTAATCAAGCTATATGTAGTACAACTTGTTAGCAGTGTGGTAATTGATCATGTTAGAAACAGGCTACACATGTGATACAATATGCCAGCAGTGTGGCTAATTATGTTACCAACATGGTACAACATGCTAAAAGTGTGGCAAAGCAGCATTGTAGAAACAAATGTGCTACAACATGCTAGCAGTTAGGTAAATCGTGCTATATGTTCTACTACATGCTAGTAGTGTAGCAAAACATGTTAGAAATGTGCTTCCAATTTTTAAAAGTAAGCAATGTGCTAAAAAGGTACCGTTGAGGTACAAAAAACACTATAGTAATTTATGGCAAATATTGTAAAGAACGCTCATTTAATTATGAGGTAGCAAGTGTTGTGAACACTATGATGTATAATACACTTCACTATAGGATTCAAAAACTCTATAGTATTTATTATGAATTACAACAGATTTTTGGGCATGTGGGATGATGTTAAAATGGGTTGAGAAGTCAGGCCAACGTCACTGTCCAATGTCCAACCTAAAGCCAACCAAATATCAAAGTTTAATGATGTTACAGCTTGACGTTGTGTGTTGACGTTACCTCTATGATTGCTACCAGAAGATGGATTTTGGTTGCAACCTAAATCTAACCTAATATTAACGTCTTACAACATTGTGTGCCTGCTGGGCAATAACTATATGCACTACAGAATGTTACGTTTACACACATCCACAAATTACATGTAAACGCATCAGCTTTTTACAGCGTAATACTCACTACTTACTACTCGAGTACCTTTGAAATGTTTACTTTTTACTCGTACTTTGAGTAATATTTACAACAGATACTTTTACTCTACTCGCACTACATTTTTATGCAAGTAATAGTACTTTTACTTAAGATTTTTCAGTATTCTTTCCACCACTGGTGCTAAATCATGTAGAAACATGCTAGCAATGTGATAAAACAATAATATGGTAGCTCTTTTAAGTTTTTAAACTTTCCAATTAGGCTGAAGAAATGTATCAACACATTAGGACTGTCTTGACATAATCATTTTTTAAACAAATCTTAATACAATTTATTTCCTACTGCTGTAAAGCAATAACACTAAGACTTATTAAGTCAGTCATATAAATCTTGGATGTTCTGCGAGTGTGAAAAATTATCAGAAATTGTTCATTTTGATGTAAACAATATGTCAATAATTCTTTATAGCCTCAATAGTCTCTGAATATGCGCTAAACATGAATGAAGGAGCACTGAAGAAAACATGCTCAACATTCAAAATCCCCAGTCTTTCTTTAGAGAAGCACAAACATGATTTGGAGATGATTGAAAAAGGTAAAGTATTCATATACTGAAGAATTGCCTTTGCAGTAAACTGGCACAATTACAACAGGACAAAAACCCATGAAACCCAATTAGACTTGGTTAATAGCACAGCTGCTAGTAAACATCTGGAGAATTTCATTACTGCATCAATGGACAGGCACAGTTCAGTGCATTTCTAACACGCAGTGACAATTCCTCCGCAGCATTTCTGGGATATTTCTATAAACCTGCATGGAGTCCAATTAGACTGTTGCTGAACCTAATATAGTATATATATTTGGAGGGTCAGCTCATCATGTTTTCCTTAAGGTTCCACTCAGTAAACATTAGAGGTTTATAGACTCCACATCAGTCACTTAAAGCAGGTCCACTAAAATCTACAGTAGCTTATAAAACAGCCTTGAACTGTGCTGACAGAGAGAAGCGTTTCACAAGACTCATGTGTTCACTTATTAGTACTGACAGGACTACAGGTTGATCTCTCGTCTTGACCTGCTGCTCTTTTTATTCCCATTCAAACCATCCTTCATTTTGTTCTCTCACTTTGTTCTTATTGTCTTAATGTGTGTGTGTGTGTGTTATGTAAAAAGCAGAAGCAGTTTAGATAACAGGCTAGTTGTCCTCTATGTTAAAGCTTCCAGCAAAAGCTGAATGCATGTTACGTGTGACTGACATTTATAATGTTTGACGCATAACATAAGACGCATTCATAGAGGAAGTGTGAAGCAGTTAGCATAGTTAATTTACCACGGAAGATGACGACGCACAAGAAAAACACTTTGTTTGATGTTACTCTATAATGTTATTCAGTATTTTACTCTTACAGTGTTGTGTCTTATGAGTAGGCCCAAATTTCACATGTGTAAATGTGTGTAAATTTATATTTATTCTATATAAATATATTATATCTATATAAATCATCTTCAAGTGGTCCAAAATGCTGCTGCTAGGCTTCTTACTGTAACCTGAAAGTTTGAACACCTTACATCTATCCGGTGCTTCTTAAATTGGTTGCCGATATGTATTAGAATTGAGTTTAAAAATGTTAATATATGATTTTAAGGTATTAATTGGCCAGGCTTTGACTTATCTTTCAAATCTGATCACTGTTTAAATATCTGGCAGATGTTTAAGGTCGTCGAAGCAGAAAATGCTAATAGTTCCCAGATCCAAACCAAAAAAAAGGAGATTGAGCTTTCTCTGTAGTAGGCCCTAAAATGTGGAATGGGCTACTTATGTCTACTAGAACAGTTTCCAATGACATTTTGTTCAGAGGGAAACCTAAACTACACCTCCTAGAAAGAAAACTGATCCTATTATACCTATTTGGTGTCTTATTATTTATCTTTGATGTTGTTTGGTATGTTGGATGTACTATATATTTTATTCTGTTGTTGTTTATTTTTGATAATGTGCTTTTAGGTATGTACAGCACAATGGTCAACAAATAACAAATAAAAGTAAATAAAAGTTAAAACTGTATTATTTTTTATTTAATGTAGGACTTTTCAGTATGTGTCACTATTGTTTGCATATGTATATTATAAGTGATATGTTATTATGTTCTAGGGTATTTAAAAAAAATAAGTGTGTATTTTTAGTTATTTTAAATGCAGGCACATTTATGTTGTATTTTGATTTACGTCATAACTCGACAAGAATACGGATATGTGTATTACCGTTCCTAGTCAATAGATTGTGTCCGTGAGTGCGTCAAGAAGCAGGAGTCGCTTTTATTCAGGAGTCGTTATTATTCAGGGCTGGTATGCTTGCC